>NC_079204.1:23115502-23135502 GCF_026745355.1 Beta vulgaris subsp. vulgaris | reverse complement strand
GGGTTTCTCAGCAAGTTCAAACAAACTGTCAAACACTCATGACCCCTCATTAAAAATGGTCACGACCCCTTCTTATATCTCATCTAATCGATCATCACTAAAATAATCATCCTCAATGTCACTATTATCTCCATAGTCATTTTCATCACCTACTATATCATCACCTTCAATCCTAACATGATCTTCAATCACAACTTCATTCTCAACCCCAACATTTTACATATCAATATCTAATGTTTTACTAGTGCCAACATCAACACTAACCCTATCCTGAGTATTTTTTCCCTTCTCACCATGCCATAACCAAATATAATACTCAGCCCTAAATCCACGACGAATAATATGATCCCTTATAGTCCTAATATCAGAAATTGTATTCACATTGTAGCAATCGACACATGGACAATAAATGTCATCATCACAAGTAAGTTGTTGATGCTCTATAGCATGTTTACAAAACTCATTCACACCTTGTACGAACTCCAACGTATTCCGCTTTCCATACATCCAACTTCGATCCATTTCTAAACCCCCCCACACATACATACATACATACATACATACATAAAAAATTATTATCAATTAAAAATTTCACATAAATATAACACAACAAGCTAATATTCAATGCATGTTTCCATTGGGTCCTTATCACTCCAATCTAGCCCATCCTTAAACGTCCAATCCCACTAGTAAATGCATGTATCATCTTTGATTCTGAGTAAAATTCGGCAGCATTTCCCTTCGGTTCTCCAAGTACACGATGAAGATAATTGCTTATCTTATATGTACTCGGAGAACACATTAGGGAAATGACTAACCGTATTTCACTTAGAGTCAAAGAATCAACACACATTCACGTCCTAAGTGAGATGTGACGTTTAAGAACAATCCTAAAACGCGGAATATTCAAGACTTACTCCTAATAAGTAAGTAGAATTACTTATAATGAGTAAGTCTTGAACGGGTATCTAGGTATTATGATGTACATAAAAATAATCGCATTCAAGTGATTCCAAGTCATCACCAAACAACAAGTACCAAACCATTCCTTAGATTTCCCTTCCCCTCCCATTAGTGAGTCTATCAATATGAAGGCCTTGCATTTCACTTCAAATAAAGTATTGCAAAAACATCACAAGAACTTAAGCATAAACAATCCCGTATAACATTTTAGGGCATACAAAAACTTAAGCAAAATCATCATAAATTCAGTTTTTGATCCTTAAATCTTATAACTAATCATATACTCCCTCTTTGTTTCCTAAAGATCTTCCCTCTTTCTGTTTAAGTGCGTTTCCAAAAGATCTTCCCTCTTTTACTTTATTCCTTATTTCGAATTTTTTTCTCTTTTTTACCCTCTCATGTCCCTATCATATGGTCCACCCACTAGTAGAGAAAAGGCAATTTGCGTCGGATGTGAGGCGCCTATTTGCGTCGGACATAGGTGCGACGCCAAAGCCCTCGACGCAAATGACCTATAATTGATCTGCGTCGTATGCGGAAACGACGCAGATCGTCTAGCTATTTGCGTTGCACCTTGTATACCGTGCGACGCAGATGGCTTTCCCCAGCCCAACAAACTGCCAAAGAAGGGAAATTTGCGTCGCACATAGTCAACGATGCGACGCAAATCACGCATCTGCGTCGCACCATTGGCCATGTGCGACGCATATGTTCCATTTTTTTTAAAAAAAAAGTAGACTTTGCGTCGGATGGAGGGCCACATCCGACGCAAATGGCCCATTTTCAAAAAAAAAAAACAAAATTTATTCACCATTAACAACCAGAGACAAACTCACATGAACGCAAATAAAACACCAACCAGAATTACAACATGGTTGCATCCAACATGGATGAAATACAAAATGTCAAAACAAACACATGAACGAAAATAAAACAAAATCAGATCTAAAAACAGAAAAAAAATAACACGAAATTGAACATTAAAATTGAACGAAAAAAAAACGAAATTGAACCTAAAAATTCAACAAAAATAAAACTAAATTGAATCAAAAATTAAACGAAAATAAATATTATTCTTCTTCAATTTTGTTCTTTGTCAGATCTAAAAAATACAAAACTAAGATAAAAAATTGAACCTAAAAATCAACAAAATCAGATCTAAACAACCGAAGAAATGTTTGAACTGGAAGTCATGGCTCTTCCTCAGTTGTTCTTTGTGAAATTTCTGGAAATTCGAACTGGAAAGCGAAGAAATGAGGAGGTCTTCAAACAGATCTGGAAAAAATGACAAATAACAATAAATTAAGACATGCGAAAAAGAAGAAAAAGGAAAAATAAAGCAAGTTACCTTATTTCACGAACGAACGAATTAGTGGTGAACGAACAACGAAGTGAACGAACGAAGTGTCGCTGAACGAACGAACTGAACGAACGAACTATGCGTAACGAACGAAATCGGTGCTCACGAACGAAATCGAGTCTTGTACGAACGAAATCGAGTGCTGAACGAATTGATTTGATGCGGTGAAATTTTACGAAATCGAGTGTTGTACGAACGAAATCGAGTGCTCAAGGAAAGAAATGGAGTGAGTGAGGGAGGGGGAAAGAGAGAGAGAGAGGAGAGTGGGAGGAAGCGGCTGAAATTTTAGGTTTAAGGAAAGAAATGGAGTGAATGAGGGAGGTGGAGAGAGAGAGAGAGGAGAGTGAGAGGAAGCGGCGGTGAAATAAATTTTAGGTTTAAGTTTCAAACTGCTGGAGTGAGTGAGGGGTGATACGGTTAAACCTAAAGACACGCGGATTAAGTTGTGGACCGCGGATTTGCGTCGGACGGGTCGTGAAGTCCGACGCAAATTGGGCTTTTGCAACGCGTTAAAATAACATCCGATGCAGATCTCCGAAGACGATCTGCGTCGTATGCATCTGAGGGTCCGACGCACATTAGGCTTTTGCAACGCACCTATGGTACGTGCGACGCATATAGCTTATACTGGTGTTAAGTTACCCATGATGTGCGTCGCACTCTTCTTTGCGTGCGACGCAAATCACCCTTTTGCGTCATTTCCGTTTCAGTGCGACGCAAATCAGGGGACGCAAATCGTCGTTTTTCTAGTAGTGACCATTACATTATTAATTCAATTTTACTCCCTTTCTCTTTCCTACTTTAACTCCTTTTTATTTCTTGTTGACCCTTGAGTTTTGAAGATGACTTAACCACAAAAGACATAGTGTGTAGTTTATTTATGTTGTTGCAAGGTAATTCATTCCCGAGCAAAGAGAATACTTGATTGAAGATTAAAATGGAGAATTAATCAAAGATTAAAGTAAATATGTTCGAGTGATGAAGAATCAAGCATGGAATGAAGATTAGAATACATTAGGGTGTATTTATTATCTTCATGTTAAGGTTGAGTAAAAGCTCAATTAAGTTTGTGGTGAATTCTCAAAGGAACTTGGTTTTGTTCCCATGACAGGAACAGACCTGGCACTATAGGAACAAGGTTAGGGAACCAGACTTAAAACTGGTTTAGGAACACCTAAGAGTCTCTAAAGTTGTGCGCCTAACTTAATGTATGCGCCCAATATGTTAGTTAGAGTTTTTAGGGTTGTTTTAACTAAGATCCACTATTTTAGGAATTTAGTTTAAATTTGTTAGGAAAAGATTTTAAAAAGATTTTCTGATTTTATATGACCGGTTTTCAAATCTTATCTTTTATATTTTATTTAAAAGATTTTGTTTTCAAAATATAATATCTTTCCGGTTTTTAAAAGATTTCGGTTTTAAAATATAAAACTGTTTTTTAATTTTGTTAAAGTTATTTTAAAAGATATTTTCCTAAAAACTAGCTAAAGTAAATAATTTATTTATTTCCTAAAAATTGGACTACACGACTAAAGCTACTGTTACACATTTTTTGTAGTTAGTGGATTTAGTGGCTTAGTTAATTATCCTCCAAGTATTTAATTAATTTAAATAAGTTTAATTATTCATCAAGTTTTGTAATACCACGTAATATGGTACTACTTTTCTTATGAAGTGAAGTAGTGGATTAGTGGGTTATTTACTTGTCATGCAATATTTAATTTATTTAATTAATTAATTAAAATCATGGAGATCATGTGATAATGGTTTAATTAGTGGAGAACATGTCTTGTCTTAATTGTCTATAAATAGGCGCCTAATTCATTAGAACAAATGTGTGTGTTACTTAGCTAATTTGTCTTAGTTTCTAAAAAGTCAGTGCCTTTTCCTTAAGAGAATTCATACTTACATTAATCGAGTTTATTACTCTTCCATTGTTTTACAAAGTGTATTTTTGAGAAAAGGGTTTGAGTGAACTCTTGTAAGTGTGAGAAGCTTTGAGTGAAGCAAGAGAAAGAGAAAGAGAAAGGAACTTCGAGTGAAGTTTGAAGGACGTCAGTTGTGGGAACTGTCGTTGGGAACTTGAGTTGAGTGACTTAAGTTGAGAATCGAGAGAAAAGTAATAGGTTGTAATCAGAGTTGTTTTGGCCTATTATAGTGGAAAGTTTTTTAAAATCCCTTGTGGTCGAGGTTGTTTCTTCCTACTAGGCCTAGGAAGTTTTTCCTCGCTAAATCTCTCGTGTTCCCATTGTTTGTTCCCAAGTTTACTTTTAATTCCGCAAAAAGTATAGCTTATTCTCTCACTATAATTCACCCCCCTCTTATAGTGCTCATATTATACAATAACAGTTGAGTTCAAGATCTTGAAAATATGAATACTAGAGAGAAACTGGAAGAAGGGTACTCTACGCAGAGGCCACCAATGTTCAATGGTAAGTTCTACACCTACTGGAAGAACAGAATGGAGATCTTTATCAAAGCCGACAATTACCAGGTATGGAGAGTCATAGAGGTAGGTGATTTTGAAGTCACTACCACTAATGACAAGAATGAGGTAATTCCTAAATCTATATTTTGATTTTGATAAAGGAGATTTCGGAAAAGATGGAAATTAATGCTCTTGCTATAAACTGCTTCATTGTGGTCTTGGACCTCATGAACACAATCGTGTCATGGGATGCAAAACCGCAAAACAAATTTGGGATCTTCTTGAAGTCACTCATGAAGGTACGAGTGAAGTTAAGAGATCAAAAATAGATCTTTTGATGAACCAATATGAACTTTTTCAAATGAAATCAAAAGAGTCTATCCAAGACATGTTTACACGCTTTACTAATATTATTAATGAGCTAACATCTCTTGGAAAGTGATTACATCTGAGGAACAGGTACGAAAGGTCCTAAGGAGCCTTCCTAGGGATCGATGGATGGCTAAGGTAACTGCCTTACAGGAAACTAAGGACTTTAGAAGTTCAATTTGGAACAACTTGCTGGTTCCCTTATGACTCATGAGTTGCAATTGGACAATGAGAATGGAGACATGTCCAAGCAAAAATCGATTGCCTTAAAAGCTGATGAAAGTGAAGACTCAGAAACTGATGAAGAAGAATCCGCTCTCATGGTCCGAAAATTCAAAAGAATGTTTAGGAACATGAAGAATGGAGATTACAAAGGTAAGAATAAGAAATATTCTAACAAACTTGTTTGTCATAAGTGTGGCAGCTTCTGAGCACTTCATCAAGGATTGTCCCCAATGGGAACAAGAAAAAGGCAAAGGAAGGGAAAAAAGCAGAGATAGGAAAGGAATACAAAATTCCTATACTCGATCTGACATGAAGAAAGCTATGGTTGCTGCATGGGGAGACTCTGACTCCGAAGAAGAAGATGATCCTCAACCAAATGAGGAGACTGCAAACTTCTGTCTTATGGCTCTTGACAATTCCGAATCTGATGAAGAGATTGAATCTCTTGAGGCAAGTCTAGACAACATCAAAACTCGTCTTAATTCTTTAAGTAAAGAAAAGTTATTTGAGTTTATTGTTGACGCTGTAAATGATTGCAAAGATGAGACTATTAAACTAAAACAATGTCAACATGCTTTAACTGTTGCAAAGGAACATACCTCTTGGCTTAAAAGTGTTCGAATTGATATTGAGAAAAGATTTTTCGAGTTGTTTGACAAAAATCTTAAATTAAAAGAGGATTTCGAAAATCTTAAAATGAGAACTACTTGTTAAGCTTGAGTTGTCACAATTAAAAGAGTTTGTTCCTGAAGTAAGTTCATTTGACATTAAGTCAGTTCCCTTGCAAAGTTTCAAATCTGAAATAAACGAATTGAAAAATCATGTTTCATTTTTGGAAATGGAAAAAAATGAACTTGTAGGGGAACTGCACCAAATGAGAAATGAAAAGAAAATGCTACCTATTCCAAACTGAATTAAGAACCCTCAAACAAAACGAACGAAGGTCTTGGTTTTAATCACAAAAAGAAATTTGAAAAACCTAAAAAGAGAGTTGATTTACCAAGTGATAAAGTTTGTATGTTTTGTGGGAACACTGGTCATTTAGGAACTCTTGTCCTAAAAGACTTGGTCGCATTAATGAGAACTTGGAAACAAGTAGAGTAATTTGGAAAAAGAAATCTATTGTTCCTGAAGGAAAGGAACCCAAGAAAGATTGGGTTCCTAACTCTAACAATTAGTTTTCTTGCAGGTTGGAGTGGGGGGGAACAACACATGGTACCTAGACAGTGGTTGTTCTAAGCATATGACTGGAGATAAATCAAGATTTCTCTCACTCTCAGCCTATATGGTGGAAGTGTGACTTTTGGTGACAACAAGAAAGGTAACATAGTTGCCATGGGCAAAGTTGGTAAGTCATCGTCACATTCCATAGATAATGTTTTTCTAGTTGATGGGTTAAAGCATAACTTGTTAAGTATTTCCCAATTCTGTGATAAAGGGAACTGTGTGAAGTTTAATAGTGAAAAATGTTTAATTGTCAACAATAGCACAAAGGATTCATTTTGGAAGGAACAAGAAAGGGAACACATATGTTGTGGATCTCAACCTTGTACCCAAAAACAAGTTCACATGCCTTAGTGTTATTGATGATGATTCATTTTTATGCACAAGCGTCTAGGTCATGCTAGCTTTTCTTTGCTTGACAAACTTCGTTCTAAAGAACTAGTCTTAGGTTTACCTTCAACTAAGTTTCATTTAGATCATGTTTGTGATGCATGCGCTAAAGGTAAGCATGTTAGGTCCTCCTTCAAGTCCAAGAATGTGGTAAGTACCACAAGACCTTTAGAGTTAATTCATATGGATTTATGTGGACCTATGAGGAACAAAGTAGGAGTGGAAAGAAATATGTGTTGGTTAATTGTAGATGACTTCTCTAGATTTACTTGGGTTATTTTCTTTCTAGCAAAGATGAGACTTATGATGAGTTCCTCGTCTTTGCAAAGAAAGTTCAAAATTTGAGTGGTCAAAATTGCTACACCTTAGATCCGATCATGGCAAAGAATTTGAGAACTTTAAGTTGATGACTTTAGTAGAGACAATGGTTAGATCACAATTTCTCCCCTAGAACACCTCAACAAAATGGTGTTGTTGAAAGGAAGAATAGAACATTAGAAGAAATGGCTAGGACTATGTTGATAGCTAGTGGTCTTCCTAATAACTTTTGGGCGAAAGCTGTGAATACTGCTTGTCAATTATAAATCGTGCCATGGTAGACCTTTATTAAATAAAACTCCTTATGAGCTGTATTTTGGTAAAAAGCCCAATATTACATATTTTAGAACATTTGGCTGTAAATGTTTTGTTCATAATAATGGGAAACAAAATTTGGAAAATTTGATGCTAGAGTGAAGAAGCTGTATTCTTAGGATATCTTCTAGTAGCAAAGCTTATAGAGTTTATAATAAAAGGTCTATGTGTGTAGAAGAAAGTGTGCATGTTATTTTTGATGAAACAGATAAATTTGATGCAAGCACACAGGTTGAAGATGACTTCGAAATAGGATTGCAAAAGATCAAAGTCTTATTGATGAGACTTTGGAAGACGAAGTCATGGGAACAAAGCCAAGGGAACAACACTGTTCCTGTTCCCAATGAAGGAGAAGACGTAGGTGATGATACACAATTGAATGAATCCACTATTGTTGAACCTGGTTCCCAAGAACAGGAAAGTGAAGATAATCAAGGACAACAAGTTTCCATCCAGGATTTCCAACCAAAGCCTTGGAAAACTTACCGTTCCCATCCTGTGGAACTCATAATCAGTGACATAAACAAGGGAACTCAAACGAGATCTCAATTGAAAATTTTTTGTGCTTTTCATGCTTTTCTTTCTATGTTGGAACCTAGGAACATGAAGAAGCTCTCACTGATGCTGATTGGATTGTAGCTATGCAGGATGAACTTCATCAATTTGAAAGAAACAAAGTTTGGCACCTTGAACCTAAACCTAAACATAACAAGGTTATTGGTTTAAAGTGGGTGTTTAGAAACAAATTGAATGAGTTCGGAACATATAAGAAACAAGGCCAGGTTAGTTGTGAAAGGATACAATCAACAGGAAGGCATTGATTATGAAGAAACTTTTGCCCTAGTTGCAAGATTGGAAGCAATTAGAATTTCATAGCTTTGCTGCTTTCATGGGTTTTAAATTGTATCAAATGGATGTAAAATGTGCTTTTCTAAATGGTTATCTTAATGAGGAGGTATTGTAGAACAACCTCCAGGTTTTGAAATAAAGATTTCCTAATCATGTCTTTAAGCTTGACAAAGCTCTTTATGGGTTAAAGCAAGCTCCAAGAGCATGGTATGAAAGACTTTCTAAGTTCCTTCTTGAAAATGAGTTTAAAAGAGGAAAATTGGATCGAACCTTGTTTTTAAAATCAAAAGGAAAACATTTATTAGTTGTTCAAATATATGTTGATGATATTATATTTGGTGCCACTAATGAATCTTTGTGCAAGGACTTTGCTAATCTCATGAGTAAAGAATTTGAAATGAGTATGATGGGGAGCTAACTTCTTCTTGGGGTTGCAAATCAAGCAAACAGAAGAAGGAATCTACATCCATCAACAAAAGTACATAAAGGAACTATTGAAAAAGTATGGTTTGGAAGCATCCAAAGTAATCATACACCTATGGGAATTCAACCAGATTGGATGAAGATTCTATAGGAAAAGTGTGGATCAAACCAAGTATCGAGGTATGATTGGCTCATTACTATATCTAACTGCAAGTCGTCCTGATATTGCTTTCAGTGTAGGGTTATGTGCAAGGTTTCAAGCCAATCCAAAGGAATCTCATCTCACAGCTGTGAAGAGAATCCTAAGATACCTCAAGGGAACAGATGATTTAAGCCTATTCTATTCGAGAAGTGATACCTTTGAATTAAAAGGATTTGCGGATGCTGACTATGCAGGAGATCTGGTCAATAGGAAGAGTACATCAGGTATGGTTCAGTTCCTTAGTCATAGTTTAGTTTCTTGGAGCACCAAGAAGCAAAACACAGTTGCTTTATCTACAGCTGAGGCTGAATATGTTGCAGCAGCAGCATGTTGTTCCCAAATGCTATGGATAAAACAACAACTACGTGACTATGGAATTTACTTTGAATGTGTTCCCATCTATTGTGATAATACTAGTGCTATTAGTATTTCTAAAGATCCCGTGCATCATTCAAGAGTCAAACACATCCATATTAGGCATCACTTTCTGAAAGATAATGTTGAAAAGGGTCTTATTAAAATGGAATTCTGTGAGACTGAACGTCAAATTGCAGACATTTTGAAAAACCCTTAAATAGAGATAGGTTTGAAAATTGAGACTTGAACTTGGCTTAATCAAGTTGAAATGATTGCTACAATATTCCCCTTTGTGTTAATTCTTTGGCATTATGTTTGGATGTGCATATTCGATGTTTTTATTTGCTTAAATACATCACAATCCTTATATGATTATTTCATGTGTATAAGTAAAAATGTCTGAAAACTGCTCACCAATGTCCAATAATATTCCCCTTATTGTTCATAAGACAATTCTATGCCTTAAGTGATGACAAAGGATTAAAAGAATTAATGGTGTTCCAAAGTAGCAAAATTTCTTGTTTCCATTCGTTGTTCCCAAACGCTGTTCCCAGCGTATTAATTTTAGATTTTTTTTTCTGTCAAAATTTAAAAATCCAAAAATATCCTGTTCAGATTTTTTCTCCTAAATTTTAAAATTTATTTTTCCTATATCTCTCAAGTTAGTTGAAGATATTTTTTAATTAATGAAGATTTTTTTTCTCAAAACGTGTACTATACACGGTTTTTATTTTTTCTTTTATTTCTACTTTCCTTAAAACAAAAAAACTCTTTGTTTACTTTCTCATAAAACCGAAAAACCTCCACAAAAACATGAATCCCAAAAACACTTCTCACTCTCTCTCCTCCCAAAAACCGAAAAACCCTCTCATCCCTCCACTAACTTTGAATCACCTACTCCCATGGATATCTCTCCAAATTCATCAACAAGAATGCTAAGAAAAAGGAAGACAATGAAGAACGTGAAATGGAGGTTGAAGAACAACATGCAACAAGTGGGGGGAATCGGATGTTCCTGAGAGAGGAACAACAAGAGTTGCTCGAAAAAATCCACGGCAACTAGGTATGTTCATGGACTTTTATTGATGTTTCTTGGTGTAAAAGAGTAAATTTTCGTCAATTGCTAATATGATCAAGTTTCAAGGTTGGGACATCTCTTTTGTGAATTGTTATGGAAATAGTTTATTCCTAAATTAATGGATGAATTTTGTGAAAACTTTTCCATGATGAAGAAGGAATTGCTACATTTGGTAAAGGGAACCCAAATTGATTTTAATGCTAAAACATTGGGCAAATTACTTGGTGTTCCTGTGAGGGGAACTGATGTTTATTTTAAGAAGCAACGAGGATTCTATCCCTTTTCGGATATTTCTTTTGATCAATTGATTGTTAAATATGGTGGTCAAAAGGGAAAAACATTTCTTGATCAAATCTTCTTTCTCCCTACCACAAAATTTATTTCACATCCTAAAGAAAGCCTTATTCCTCGTCTTTCTAAACGTGCTCAAGTTAGCATGTTGGACTTGATTTATATTCATTGTTTAGCCTCTCATAAACACATAAACTTTCCCTCTTTAATGATTCAACATATGAGTCATTGTATTGAAAATGGTTTGTTGTTGGTTAGGGCTTAATAACCGAAATTTACTTAAGTTTAATGTGAAAATTTCGGGAACTCAAACCATTGGTGTATCTACGGGAAATATGTTGAATGTGCGTGCCTTGAATAATTTAATGTTTGTGTTGTGAATGGGAAAGTAATCAAGGGAAGGCTAACTTGATGATGATGGGATGATGATGATATGATGATGTGGAAAGAAGAAGAAAAAGAGAGAGTGAGAAAAAGAAAATGAAGAAAGAAAAAAAAAAATAAAAAAGAAAAAGAAAGAAAATGAAAAAGAAAAGAAGAAGCTAAGAAGAAAGGGAAGAAGGTGGTTGAAGAGGTGGTGAAACCGGTTACAAAAGCACTGAACTAGTCAAAGAGTTCAAAACATGAAAGTGCTAATTTTCCTTTGCTTGACCAGATGAAAGTTTTGAGGAAGATGAAGTTAGGGTGATTGATAGGAAGATTATGAATCTAACCTTCCTCCTTCTAGGGAACAGACTCCTGTTCCTATGGAAACCAATCCTCCTTTTCCTCCATCTCCACAAAATCTGCTCTCCCTCTACCATGCACCACAAATAAGATCCTATCCCTCCTCTACCTCAAAACCTTGTTCTGTTCCAAAGTAAGGAAACAGTGTGTTCCCATTCCAGAGGAACAACCTGCTGTTCCCAAACCTAAGGAAACACGCCGCCAAATCCTTCTCAAAATGCTCCCTCTCTTCTCAAAATCCTACCATTGGTTCTACATATACTCTAGCTCATGCTAGAAGGTTGGATTATTTGTTTCTTTGGTTATGGGTCATTCGGAAGCTATGATGGAGTTTGCTACGGAAGCAAGGATTTGAATGGGTTAGTGAAAGGGGTAATGAACAAAGTTGACAAGGCTTTGGAAGGCAACAAGTGATCATGGAACGACTTGGTGAACTTTCCTCCTCCATCCAATGATGAACTCTCGGTTGTTGAAGTTGAGGAATGATGTGCTCAAGGTGATCAACCATTGGCCGAAAATCATAAGGAGGTGATGGCTAAGCTAAATGATGTGGTGGAAGAAATCGAGCAACCTCCCTCTCCTAACCTTAACCTTTTCTTAGTTTAGTTTTTGTGGGAACATGAACTTTTTAATCTTTGCCTTTTCTATCTTTCTCTCTTAATCATGCTACAATGGAACTTGTTAATTTGATAATTCTAAGTTTATCTTTTTGCATGTGTGCGTCTAAATGAATGGCTAATATTCTTGGATTGCGGTTTTGAGAGTTGAATGCTTTATTTGCTTATACTAACCAAATTTTCTCACAAGTTTGGTGGTGTGATGTGTTTAGTAGATAACATTCATCTTTTTGAAATCATGGACTAATGTTTTTGAAGATGCCAAAGGGGGAAAGAAAAGGCAATCAGAGTAAATTTTTTTGTCATGGATTATGTTCTCATGTATTTTCTTTACAAAATAAACTAACGAGTCTATAATAATTAATTTAACTTGGTTGCATACTTTGTTAAAATAGTTTTATATGACTTATGTGTATTATTATATTATATTATATTGCCTTTTGTTGCATCTTCAAAAAGGGGGAAATTGTTGACCCTTGAGTTTTGAAGATGACCTAACCACAAAAGACATAGTATATTTTATTTATGTTGTTGCAAGGTAATTCATGCTCGAGCTAAGAGAATACTTGATTGAAGATTAAAAGGAGAATTAATCAAGATCGAAGTAAAGATGTTCGAGAATGAAGAATCAAGCATGGAATGAAGATTAGAATACATTAGGGTATTTATTAATCTTCATGTTAAGGTTGAGTAAAAGCTTAATTAAGTTCGTGGTGAATTCTCAAAGGAACTTGGTTCTGTTCCCATGAAAGGAACAGACCTGGCACTAATAGGAACAAGGTTAGGGAACAAGACTTAAAACTTGTTTAGGACACCTAAGGATCTTAAGTTGTGCGCCTAAGTAATGTTGCCCAATATGTTGTTAGAGTTTTTAGGGTTTGTTTACTAAGATCCACTATTTTAGGAATTTAGTTTAAGTTTGTTAGGAAAAGATTTTAAAAATATTTTTGATTTTAATTAACGATTTTCAAATCTTATTCTTTTATCTTTTATATTTTATTTAAAAGATTTTGTTTTCAAAATATAATATTTTCCGGTTTTTAAAAGTTTCGGTTTTTAAATATAAAACTGTTTTTTATTTTATAAAGTATTTTAAAAAGATATTTTTCCTAAAAATAGCTAAAGTAATAATTTATTTATTTCCTAAAAATTGACTTACACGCCTAAAGCTACTGCTACACTTTTTATAGTTAGTGGATTTAGTGGCTTAGTTAATTATCCTCCAAGTATTTAATTAATTAAATAAGTTTAATTATTCTCAAGTTTTGTAAAACCACGTAATATGTTACTGCTTCTCTATGAAGTGAAGTAGTGGATTAGTGGGTTATTTACTTGACATGGAATATTAATTTATTTAATTAATTAATTAAAATCATGGAGATCATGTGATAATGGTTTAATTAGTGGAGAACATGTCTTGTCTTAATTGTCTATAAATAGGCGCCTAATTCATTTAGAACAAAGTGTGTCTGACTTAGTAATTTGTCTTAGTTTCTAAATCAGTGCCTTTCCTTAAGAGAATTCATACTTACATTAATCGAGTTTATTACCTTCCATTGTTTTACAAAGTGTATTTTTGAGAAAAGGGTTTGAGTGAACTCTTGTAAGTGTGAGAAAGCTTTGAGTGAAGCAAGAGAAAGAGAAAAGGAACTTCGAGTGAAGTTTGAGAGAACGTCAGTTGTGGGAACTGTCGTTGGGAACTTGAGTTGAGTGACTTAAGTTGAGAATCGAGGGAAAAGTAATAGGTTGTAATCAGAGTTGTTTTGGCCTATTATAGTGGAAAGTTGTTTAAAATCCCTTGTGGTCGAGGTTGTTTCTTCCTACTAGGCCTAGGAAGTTTTTCCTCGCTAAATCTCTTGTGTTCCCATTGTTTGTTCCCAAGTTTACTTTTAATTCCGCGAAAAGTATATCTTATTCTCTCACTATAATTAACCCCCCCCCCTCTTATAGTGCTCATATTATACAACATTTCTTTATTTATCTTAACCCCTTTCTCTCTCCTACTTTACCCACCCCACATCCCACACAACTTGATTCTCATTGGTATCTGTAGTAACAGTAACAAGGAAGATCTTTAGGAAACGGAGCTGGTATATACGTTATATTAAGCATTTTAAACTACTATTTAAGCCAAATTTTCCATTAAAATACTATTAATTAAGAAAACTACAAAATTAAAAAAATTATGAAAAACTAACCTAATATGACAACCAGGGGTGGCGTCGGCGGTGAAGCACGAAAGTGAGGAGGAGCTGGGAGAAAAACCGAACCAACCAAGCAAGAGGCGGAGGAGAGGGGCGAAAAATCGAAACAAAAAGTGTGAGAAGACGAGGAAAAGGGTGAAAACGCGAAACCGAACCCAGATCAGGAACCCTTATCGCCGGAAACCAATGTTTTTTTAAGATCTGGAGCAAACATTTGCTGCGGTTTCTAACAAGAACCACAACAATATATTTTAAAAAAAATCCATTGAAACCATATTGTCACGGTTTATGGCCGAAACCGCAACAATATGTTTATTTTATATTTTACCTTTTCTTTTTACGTGATATATTGCTGCATATGGGTAAAATCGTAGCAATACCACCGCAATAATAAGCATTTATTCTACTAGTGATCTCTCATCCCTAACTCTCCGAATTCCTATTGTTTAAGATATGATAAGATTATAATCTCCATATACAGTGAGATGTCTTCCTCCTGCTACTAAAGCAACTTTTACTTCATATATACAGGCTTCATACTCAGCTGTATTGTTTGTTGTTGGGAAGTCTAACTTGACAGCAAATGGAATATGGACTGACTCCTTCGGGATCTACTAACAAAACCCCTGCTCCATTACCTCTCCTATTAGAAGCGCCATCAAAATATATGCACGATTGTGGATTGTAAATGAAGCATAAGTACTCATCATGTAATGCATCATCATATTCATCTCCTGACACCGGTCCTTTTACGAAGGTTTCAGATATGACTTTTCCTTTCATAGATTTCTGGCTGGCATATTGAATATCAAACTCATAAAGCATAGCATGCTATCTAGCCAATCTTTCACTAAGAATGGGTTTTTCAAATAGATACTTGATTGGATCAAGTCTTGAGATCAGATAGGTGGAATGAGCTTGGAGGTGATGCCTCAACTTCTTTGTGGCATAGACCAAGGAGACACATGCTTTTTCCAGTGGGGTATATCTTGTTTCATACTGCAAGAATTTCTTGCTGAGATAGTATATGGCAACTTCCTTCTTTGTTCTTTTTTTATATTGGGCTGGGAGAGCTCCCGTAGCCGTTTGTGTGATAGTGAGGTACAAATCAGAGGTTCTCCTAGTCTAGGTTGCATTAGAACAAGTGGATTTTAAAGGTACTCTTTCATGGAATCGAAAGCTTCCTGACATTCCTCGTTACACTCATTGGTGCTCCTTTTTTTGAGCAGTTTAAATATAGGGTCACATCTCATAGTGAGTTGTAAGATGAACCTATTGATATATGGAATTCTGACGAGAAATCCTCTTACTTCTTTTTGTATTTTTGGAGGAGGCAATTCTTGAGTGGTCGTCACCTTTTTAGAGTCCACATTGATACCGCCTTGACGAACAAGGAATCCCTACAACTTCCCCGAAGTGATGCCAAACACACACTTTTGAGGATTTTGCCTTAGATTGTATCTCCTGATTCTTTCTAAGAAGGACTTTAGTGCAGGAATATGCCCTTCACAATCTTCACTTTTTATAATCATGTCATCTACATAGACCTCCAAAATGTCATGGATGAGGTCATGAAGGATAGTGGTTGCAGTCCTTTTGATATGTGGCTCCGGCATTTTTGAGATCAAAAGGCATAACTCGATAGCATACAGAGTGATGAAAGACGTCTTTGTCATGTCTTCTTGGGCGATGAGTATTTGATTATACACTGAGAATCCATACATGAAGGAAAACATTGCCTGACCGACCCTACTATCCACAAGGAAATCGATATGGGGTAGAGGAAAGCGATCTTTTGGTGATGCATCATGAAAATCATGAAAATCGATGCACACCCGAACTCTTCCATCCTTTTTAGGTACAACCAATATGTTGACGAGCCAGCTCGGATGCTTTACTACTTTAATGAATTTGACATCAAGCTATTTCTGGATTTCTTCTTTTACTTTTAGACTAACCTATGGTTTCATTTGGGGGAGGCGTGGAGCTTTTGCTGCTTAGGCTTGCTTTCAGGATGTAACGAAACGTGATGTTCCGCAATTTCTCTACTAACACCAGGCATATCGGCACCGGTTCATGCAAACACATATACATGCTCTTTTAATAATACAATAAACAAAGACTATTCAGTTAGGGAGAGGATGAACTTATTTTGACTTCTTTTACAACATTTTATGTACCAATATTAATTATAATGGACTCTTTCATGGGTTTTATATATGTTTCAGTTGTATCAAGTGATTCATCATTCTTAAAGTCATTGTCATAAATAGTGTTATGCATGCAAATGCACTTAGATAAAGGTTCACATTCCATTTCCTCACTATCAGAATCTTCTCACTAGGTATGCAAGGTAGATTGGCTGGAATATGAGTTATCGGTATGATAACCATCTAAAAGGGGTGAAAAGGTAGTTTCATGAGATGGTTGTGGATGATGGTTTCCTAAAAACATTCTAAATTCAATAGGTCCGTCTTTTACCTGACACTCAATACTCCACTAATGTTCAATGATTTTGCTAGAAGGTGTCGTCAAAGATATTGGATCAAAATCCACTTCTTCGGAAAACTCGAAAGTGAAAAGCTTCCTAAGGACCCTATGTTCCAGATGATCCACCCAATCATTCTCCTTTTTTATTCCTTGTTCCTGGCAGACAAACCAGCTTTTGATTAAATCCAAATTCCTAGCTTCATTGAAGAATATCTCCAATCTTAGTAAAATTTTCTGTCCAACCTACTAAGCCAAGGTTCTGAAAATTCGTAGTACATCTCAGTATCCCATTGCAGGATGAATTGACCGTTGAGGGTAAGAGAAGACTCTTTGATATTGTAAGAAGTGCTGCTCGGATCATATCCTAATCCATATCGGTTTTGCTTGTCTACTATGGAGATCGATTGCTTTACCCCCCCCCCCCACTATCACTCCCTAATCCAGTTCCTTGAGTATAACCCATCTTCACCATGATTTGAAGACCTTTGGACAGAGGTTGCATGACAAATTCTACAGGCTCTTTGACCGCATTTGTGGATACAGTTGAGGCTTTTGTTTTTTCATGGTAATTAGTCATCCTTAGAGAAGGGACAAATTTCTTCTTCTTGGTCCTTAAGGTAAATAAAGCCACATATTGCAGAATAAAGAAAGTTTTGAAAACGATTTTGCCAAACTTTGCTTGGAATGGTCCACCTTTACAGCTTTGTTTTTTTATGAGAATCTAACTTCCTATTAAAATGCAATGTTGCACAGTTCCCCATGAAGGCTGCCTAGTTCTCTAGTTCACCACTGGTATCCGATGAGCCATTTGAAAATATTTTATGGATTATTAAATGCGCATTTTAAAGTTTTCGAGAGTTAAATAATTGGATTTCTCGATCCGATTGCTACTGCCTTCCAACAATTTCGGCAGCCCTCAAAAGGCGCCCGAACGTTTATGAAGAAGTTAGTAACAAAAGAACTTCCTTAAAAGGTTAAAAGCGAGTAGTTCGTACTTGATCAATAAGGAGAGAAATTCTTATGATCTCATTGTATTGAACGATTTCGGTTGCTTTATTTATGCCCCTGTCCCTTTCTCGTACTAAAAAAGGCAGAGAAAGAGGGCAAGGGGTAGTCAATAATTGTTCCTTTGGTTCCCCCTTAGGGGGTCATGGGGGGAAGCTATGAGGGTCACAAGGGGGATTTGATCCCCTTTGCTCGCCCGTTCAATTTTCGCAAGGAAATTAAATGAGGGTGTTCCTATTAATCAACGAAAATTTTCACTTTTTTCTTCTCTTCTCGTGGGATTTTGTTGATACCGTATGGAGCCACCGTCATGAGCAGTATAGCATGTGAATGGGTCTCAAGCTTATAGGAGGTCACAACTCTCAGTCTTGAGTCTTTTCACGTTGTAGTATAAAAACTCGAAAAACGAGTAGGTCTCATCACAAGCTTACCCCAAGTTCAATTTTTTTGTTTTACACTTTTCATTGAATTTCTTTGACTTCTTTTTATTTAGACTTAGACCTTTTATTCTAGATGTCATTTTTAGACTCGTATTTTTCGGGATAAGACACAAACATTTTTCAAAAATAAATTTGGTGATATCCTTCCATTTCTTACTGCTACGAAAATAAATAAGAGAAAAGAGATATAACAAGGCATGTGCCCTCATTTTCGCAAATTATAATGCCCCAGATATTACTCTTCTTTGTGGTGATCTATATGTATTGATCGCTTCTAAGTACTGCAACCATAAAGGAAAAATATCAAATGTAAAGGGGCCTAACCTGAAGGTTGCCTTCGTATCCCCATAGGTAGATTTGGATTTAAGAAGAAATTTCTTGTGATAATTTTTTGATTTGGAGAATAAGGCCCAACGTAGTTCTGATATATTGATAATGAAATTTTATATAAAAATAATTTTACAGCTGCACTCAGATAATGAGTTGCATACGAACCCCTTTTTAGTACATTACATAATAAAGAAAGCTAAGAGGGATGCATTGCAATATTGGAATATTTTTTTTTAATAATTTTAGGGGATCAAGTCGCACATAGCTCTACCTATAAAGTACAATATAAAATCAATAACTGATTTAGATGATTCTCAAACTCTTTCAGACTTCATTTTGTTGGGCGTCAATCCATGTATTCTCCTGTTTGAACACGTATGTTCCACCTTTTAGGATTAGACTAATGTGAAGTACTCGGGTTCATCTCAACCTTTTTTCAAATTCAGTCTGCTAGGCGCCATGCCATGTATTCTCCTCTTTGAACACGTCAGTTCCACCTTTTAAGATTAGACTAATTTGAAGTACATGAAATATACACACTAATAATGATACGCAATGACTTCTCTTTATATATGATATAAGCGAGAAATGGAAGAATTTCCCTTTTTGTTTGAAACAATTATTTTGACACAAATTTTTTTTAGACTAGACTTCTCATGTTTTAGACTGTATAGTTTTATTTGCAGTTAATTCCTAAACATGACTTATTTTAAACTCGTGATTATGACTTTTCATTTTTTCATTTTTTTGGATTATAATTTTAAAATAGGACTTGTTTTTTCTTTTTTCCAAAATTATTTTATTTTTGGAAAAACTAATTTTGAATGAAAAGATTTATGATGTAAATGTGGGTTGTTTTTGGAAATGGGGAGCACACTTTTTTTTTACATGACACTTAATATAAATAAATAAGAATACTCTCAATATTTGAACAATAATTACGGCAGGAATTCAACTACAATTAATGATTATTGAAATAATGACCGACTGAAAACAGATTGATGAATTTTTAAAAAGAATTCACATCATTCAATATCTTAAATAAATAAAGAACATTTGTGCATTGATCCTTGTTTCCCAGAAGTCAACTTAGAGGTGATTCATTTAAGGAGAGATTATGTTAAAGTGGCTTCGAGTCACTGCCATTGTGTCCATCGAGGGTGGACGCCCCTAATAGAGCTGATCGCAATAGCTCGTACGTGGATGTAGATTTTACGGCCTTAATTCATCAATTTTTTATTCTAAAATTCTAACCCTTTCCAATAAACATTGGTATCAGACCTAATAAGAAAATGGTTAAAAAAGTGCACGTGTAAGGATCGATAAACTACTAATCACATGTAATTTTCACATAAGCATGCATGCTATTTACAAAAATTAAATTGCGAATAGCCAT
>NC_079204.1:22955502-23110502 GCF_026745355.1 Beta vulgaris subsp. vulgaris | reverse complement strand
TATAATAAAGAAGATCTAATGATATGGAAGAACAAAGAATAAATATGAAAAGAGAGAATAAAAACTGAAAACTTTGAAACTAATTGAATTAAATGTACCTTCAATGTGTAGAATTCACGAGCTTTAATTTAGAATCTCAAATCTTAAACAAAAACTAAGTGTTTTTCTCTCTAATGTCAACCCTAATGAATAGTCTCTCAAAAAAAAAAAAAGCATAATCCTCAACTAATAAAAAAATCCAATGTTTTAAGGCAAGCCTCGTATTTTTTTCTTCGTGGATTTGGATGGTGCGGAAGCGCCAAAATCATGTGCGGGAGCACCATTCTTTCAGATCTGGTCGATTAATTCATTTTCAAAAGAGCACAACTTCTTCGTTTTATATCTAAATCAATCTTATGACAAGTCTTTGGAAAGATATCAAAATGAACTTTCACCTACAACTTGAATTACCTTCATCCGATTTGTGTTTTGAAAGTTATGTCCATTTGAAGTTCCTCATACAAGATTTTATGGCACTATGTACTCCTTTGTGCGAGCGGACATGGGGCATGGTGCAAGCACACCATTTCTCAACACGTGCTCTATTTTCATTGCTTCATTTTGCCAACTCTACAGCTCATATCCATCTTAGGTAGTTCCACCTATATTAAGAATATCGCAAAACAGGGTGAAAGCAAATGTACTAGAAATTCAGCCAAAAATGACTGAAAATCTAGCAAAATATCACTATGATCAAGAATGATCAAGTGAATGAAATAGAAGGGAAATGGAGAAGAAAGAGGGAAGAAAAGGGAAAAAGATTATCAAAAGGAGCTAAAAGGAGTCCATAAAGCGTGTTAAAAACGCGTTATCAGATACATTTATACAAAACTTCTACCTTGAGCACACACAATGGAGTCGTAAGCAATGAAGTCCAATGCGATCCACGAATTAATTTGATCTACGGACAACATCGGATGTTCTTTTTTATATATGTCTAATTAGCAATTTTGATGTGCGATGTTCTTTCTGATGTTGTACATGTAAAGAACATGACAATAGTATATGATGTTTATATTTTTAACAGTTTTGGAGAATAATATAAAGTATATGTGTTACTAGTTTATATAAAACATGAGTAGCAAAGGATAATGAAACGGTGTTGGGATCACTTTCAAATTTTGCCCTACACGAATTTCAACTTATTTGTAAAAACAAAGCTTATATAGAACAGGATAACGATGTAAGAAGAATATTTAACTATCTTGTTGAGGATCATATATTATATATACGTATATTGTATACGTTTATGTCTATTATATAAGGGAAGGGGGAAGCAACAATGTCCTATTTTGAAATGCCTATTTTGCCCCCATCCTGATAGGCGTGTCGCGCACCTAACAAAAGTAAATTCCTAACTAACCTCCTAACTATGTAGCAGGGCAAGTCAGGGTCGAATCCACAGGGACAAACGTATCAAACACTAGTATCTTGACTCAATTAACTAAACAGTGACAAACTGATGAAAAGGGTTGAACTAAGACTAAGCTAAACTATGACAATTACTAGAAACACACAAGTATACAATTAATTAAAACATCTAGAATTAAGCATCACCACTAGCATGACCAATACATGAATAATTTCCATCCCAATAAACATAACTCAAGAATTCAAGAGGAGTAATGCACCCTATAACTACCAAATGACTCTCCCGAGTACCAATGGCTACTCTAAACAAGCAATCAAACCTATCCCATGAATCATGCAAGAAAGAGACATTAAGCATAGCATACAATTAAATTCCTAGCAATCCTATCTACTTATTCCCATAGAGATATTCATACCATTGATTAATCAACAAAACCATCTAGATTCAATTCCCATTGAAAACAAGATATAGGAGTCAAATCAAAATATCTATCCCTAGTATGATAATGAGCATAAGAACAATCCAATCAAACAAGAACAATTGACACATAAACTTGGGATTAATGGAGAATTCATGTATTAAACATTGCTAGGGTTTAACTTAACCCTAGATTAATAGACTACTCACACATAATTGAAATAACAAAACAAATAATAACAAATTAAAGACATAATAATAATGAAGGAAAGAAGAGATTAAGAAAACTTAGTCTTTACTTGAAGAATCAAAGCGTAGTAATCAATGTTCAACAATGGAGTCTCTAAAGCTCTCTAAAAAGTATAAAATGTATTCTCTAATAAAAAGGCGTAGTTTTTAACTCTAAGAAAATAAGTAATTTATATGTCTCGTAAAATGGCGCAACACGCGCTTAAAACGGCCAAAGATCGTCTGCCCGACCGGCGGGCGATTCGCCCGACGGGCGGTCGTCAGGTGTTAGTTTCTTCGTCGCGCCTGACCGGGCGCCTTTCAGCAGTATTCTCTATTTCGCCTCGCCCGACCGCCCGGGCGGATTTCGCCCGGTCGGCCCGCAGTGAAGATGGCCTGGAGTCTATATTTTCTGAAAATGCGCTAATAACTTCCCCGACCGGCCCGGGCAGATTTCGCCCGGTCGGGCGCGGGAGCAATTTCTCTTGGAGCCTTCAGCGTTCGATTTCTGACTAAGTAAGACTCGCCCGACCAGCCGGGGCATATGTCGCCCGGTCGGGCGGTCACCAGGTTTTTAGCCCAATGTAAGATTTTCGCACGTCCCGACTTCTTGTCTCATGTAGCGATATCTAGGATTAGGAAATGCACCAAAATATGTTATTCCTACAAAAGTCAATCTGAAAACACAACCACACTACAAGACACACATTAGTACTAAAAAGGGCTCCGAAGAGCGTAATTAATACCAATAATTCATGGGGAACGGGGTAGAATTCTATATAAAATAGACACATCAAACTCCCCCAAGCTAGACTTTTGCTTGCCCTAAGCAAAACTGTCTGAAAATCAAAGTTCAAGCATCAATAGTGTTTCACCCCATCATAAAATTCTTGAAATGACAATAGATCGAATCCAAACACACCACAATCATAATCGGTAAGGCACAAAAAAAATACCAATCAGGGATAAGAATCAAGAGAGGCCACTAAATATCGCTGCAAATCAATGAGAAGGATCTCACAAGGGACTCACCACTCATTTGTAAAGCACTCTCCAAGCAGTTAAAATGACTGCTTCTTTCCATCCCCAGTACCCGTCCCTACTCTCAACTCGTGTGTTTGAAGGGTGATATATGGCCTCAATTGCTCCACTTCACCAAGTTAGTCCATAGGCTTGTATCATCTCTCCACATCAGGTAGTTATACATGCAAACAAATCATATGACTCAATTAAGGTTGTAATGGGCTTAAGGTGGTAGGTGTGGCAAATATTTGGGAATGTGGTGCTTAAGGTAGTGAAGTATTACTACAATTTTGAACGAAACTCCCAACATAATAAATTGCAACACAACTATACCCATTTTTCTTTCATCTCACTCCTTTATCTTTTCACATAACCCAAGTAATGACTTCCAATATGACATAATTCAAGAGATCTCTTCTCTTAGAATTTTTTTTTTTCAATTTGATTTTCATAATTGCTCTTGGAAACTTACTTGTCTGTTTTTAGGAGTTCTCTACTTTAGCTACTAGCTAATGAGGATAGAGAAGAATTTCTTTTGCACATGTAATCAATCATATTTGTTCTCTTTCTTGCAATCTTTTCATTCATACCAACAACCAATTTCATAATCCACAAGTTAATCAACCAAAAATTCCTAAATACTTCACTACCAATGGTAAAGAGACGTATTTTTGGAAAATGAGGAGCTCATAATGTAGTTGTCAAAAGAAACAGGCTCAGCTCAGAGTGGTTAACTAGGGGAAATGAATGCAGGGAAGGTTATTTGGTCTTTTGGTGCAAATTCCTACGTGAGTCATAGACATTGTATAACTAATGCATCAATGGAGAGAAAACACAAGTTCTAGCATCCCTCATGAAGTGGGCATACACACAAGAAAAACATGAGTTAAGGCACAGAAGCTCACAGTTAAGCCTAAACATGCTTGCAGGACATATAGAGTGCCACAATCTTGATTCTTATCATAGATCTAAGTACAGTTATGCCATGCCTTGGTGATCAATCATTGTTTCGTGTCCATCAACAATCCAAAGTCAAAACAGCATTATGATAGTATGGGGCACAGGGAAACAACTATTCAACCTTGACTTTGAATTTTTTTTTTTTTAATAATAGGCTTCGCACATCACACAAACATTGAAAACAAAGCAAACCAAAAGAAAAATCAAAAAAGAAAAAGAAAAAAGAAAAACAACACACAAACACACAAAGAAAACTATGCTAAACTGAACTACAAAAGCTGTAAACTACCTAAGAAGTGATAGAAGATACCATATGTCAGTGAAATCCTCCCCAAGCTGAACTTGGCAATGTCCGCATTGCAACAAGGAGAAGGAAGGAACACGGCCCTCAGTCGGCCATAGAATCAGAGACATCAGCGTCTCAGCAGCATCCTGAGTACCGGTGCCTGCGCCACTCCCTCCAGCTCCCCATAGGCGGGGTTCCAGTGTACCAACTGGGTGGGGACCCGCCTGTGCGATCGTACCAAGCCTGCAATATCATCATACATAGGAACATAGCAAGGCGCTGGTCATCGTAGATGGTGTCTACGCGGCGCTCTAGGCGCTCTAGAGCTTGAGTGTTGGCAGTCATATTCAGTTCCATACGCTGCAAAACACTCATCATCCCCTCAAAGTCAGCAGTAGGGGGAGGGGGTTGGGTAGAGGAGGAGGGATGGAAGAAGAGGAGGGATGAAGGGGCGGCTCTCGCCTACGGTATACTGTGGAGGCTCAGGACGGGACCAGTCTCAGGTGGGTGGCCGCATCTCCAACAGGAGGAGATAGGTAGGTAGAGGCGGCATTCCCTGTGCATCCTCTATAAGCGGCGGGCTAAGGGGGGTTGGAAGAAGTATAGATTGCGAGCGGAATCATCCACCTATAATGCCACCGCTAGGACAATGTACTGGCGCAAGAAGTGGTCAAGGTCAAGGTAAGAAGGCCCGGAACAGCATTGGCCCGAATCTCAACATGGCCGAAATGACAGCATGTGGGTGACTAGTCCCCAATGACAATAGGTACGGAGGAACGGACACTGCCGTCCTCCTCAAAAGTGGGGTAAGTCGTAGAAATCTTATGCAGATGATGCATAAATGCATACGCAAGATCAAACTGCATAGGCATGGTGCGGCCAAGATAAGTGCCAAGAGCACTTAGTTCCTCAGTCCTAGAGGTGTTGGGTTCCCACCTCCCAAAATAGTACTCCCCAAGAATTTCATAAAGAACGAATGCTAGGATGATGCCACATTGATTGTAAGTTGACAGTTGGTGGTCTAACACCAGTGAGGGCTTCCCAAAGTTGGCCTAGCAAAAAGTTTCGGTTTCTTCCTTTCCCCCTAACGTCATACCAAATAGTTGTGCAAATTGGCGAAGGGTCAGTCTCCTATCCACATTGGAAAGGCAAAATACAGACATGGTCGATTTGAGGTGTTTTCGAATTCTAAGGAACTTAGAAATTCAGGGTGAGGCCGCATAGTGCCATGGTACAGGTGAGGAATTGTTCTATTCCCATTCCAACAAAAATGTGCGGGTAATTTCAGCAATACCCAAAACATGCAAGAGGTCACATGAACAAATCGGGTGGGGAATCATACGATGCTTAAGTTTTTGAAAACGTACCTTTTGAGCCTCATCCTTGAAAATTACATGAGGAAAGTCAGGATCTACCTCAATTGCAGTAGGTTGAGGCCACGTGTACCTCGTCGACCCGCCATTAGAGATAGAAAACACTGCAAAAAAGAGCAATGGTGGAGAAATGAGAATTTCACAAAAATTGAAGAAATCATCTCATAATGCACCATAAGTGTAAAAACGCAATTTTCAAGGTTAATCTAGCAAAATCACCATAAAAATCAAACCTTTACTCAAGAAAAACCCAAAAGAGGAGTGAGAAGAAGAAGGAAGAGAGAGAGAGTGAGGGGAAAATTTGTAAGTAAGATGGGGAATTTGGTGAGGATGAGTGAAAGATTAGAAATTGTGAAGAAATTTGAGAGTGTAGATGGTGAGGGAAGAGAGAATTGGGGTTAGGGTTTTGAGAGAGAGAGAGAGAGAGTGAGGGGAAGAAGATGAAGTTGATGGAGGTTTGAAAAGAGTGAAAAAAAAAAAAAACCGTGGGTTTTAGTCGAGTAAACTGCGTCTCGGCCGACCGGGAGGATTTCGCCCGACCGCCCGGGCGGAAAATTTTCCTTAGAATTTTTCGCGTTCTGATTTTGTCCTTTTGATGGTGTGCTTGCGCGCCCACGGGCGGATTTCGCCCGACCGCCGGGCGGAATTTCTTCCTTAGTCAATTTTCGCGTTTTGAATGCCCAGCTATGAGCTTGCGCGCCCGCCCGGGCAGATTCGCCCGACCACCCGGGCGGTGCCCAGTGCACATATTTTTCTGCTTTAGTCCGTTTTTTTCATGTTCCTGCAGTAGTGTTCCACACATGAAATTTTTCACTCAAAAACACTCCAAAAAAAATAAAAATAAAAGAAAATCAAAATAAAATGATAAAGTAGGAAATTGGGTTGCCTCCCAATAAGCGCTAGTTTTTAAGGTCATTAGCTCGACCTCCTCAAGTATCACTCAGGTGAAGGGATGGAGAGGATGATGTCAACTTGCTCAGCAATGGGATCTCCAGCTCGGTAATGCTTCAATCGTGGCCATTGACTTTGAAAGTGTCCACTTGCCGGTTCCAAAGCTCCACTGAACCATAAGGAAAAACCTTGCAAACCTTGAATGGACCGGACCACCGCGAACGAAGTTTACCAGGAAATAGCTTCAGACGAGAATTAAAAAGAAGAACCAAATCCCCTTCCTTGAACTCTCGGCGCACAATTCCTTTGTCATGCCATCTCTTAGTCTTTCTCCTTGTACAATCTAGAACTCTCATAAGCATCCAGACGAAGCTCATCAAGCTCAGCAAGTTGAAGGAGTCTCTTCTCACCCACCGTTTGAGAGTCGAAATTGAGGCTCTTAATAGCCCAAAATGCACGATGCTCTAACTCAACAGGGAGATGACATGCTTTCCCATAAACAAGACGATAGGGTGGTACCTATGGGGTCTTGAATGCTGTCCTGTAAGCCCATAATGCATCATCAAGTTTAGCAGCCCAATCTTTTCGGTTCGTGCAACCGTCTTCTCTAGGATAGTTTTGATCTCACGGTTGGAAACCTCCACTTGCCACTAGTTTGGGGTGATAGAAAGTCCCACTCTTGATGCACCCCATACTTCTTAAGCATAGCTTCAAATTTATTCTCCAGAAAAGCTTACCTCCATCACTAATCAAAACCCGTGGAATGCCAAACGAGGAAAAATAGTTTTCTTGAAAAATCTACTAACCACACGAGCATCATTAGTTGGAGAAGCAAGAGCCTCCACCCATTTGGAGACATAGTCCACAGCAACCAGAATTACTTGTTCCCATAAGAAGAAGGGAACGGACCCATGAAATCTACACCCCACACATCAAATATCTCCACTTCAAGAATAGGTGTAAGAGGCATCTCATTCCGACGGGAAAGATTTCCCGTTCTTTGACAGCGATCACAAGAATGCACATAATGATGAACATCCTTGAACAAAGTAGGCCAATAAAAACCACATTGAAGAATTTTCGCTGCAGTTTTATTAGTACTAGCATGGCCTCCACAAGGTAAATCATGACAATGAGATATAATAGAGGATACCTCATTTCCAGGAATACACCTTCTAATCACCCCATCCGCAAGACTTGTAAAGGAAGGGTCATCCCAAAAATACCTCCTCACATCCTTAAAGAATTTCTTCTTTTGTTGAGATGAATATCCATGAGGAATAGTGTCACTAGCCAAATAGTTGGCTATATCAGCATACCATGGGATCTCTGCAGTGGCTAAAGCTAGAAGCTGCTCATCAGGAAAAGTATCATCAATTGGTAGAGCCTCATCACCCTAGCATCCATAACAATTCGAGAAAGGTGATCTGCAACAACATTCTCAGACCCTTCTTGTCTCGAATCTCCAAGTCAAACTCTTGTAACAACAAAATCCACCGAATCAAACGGGGCTTAGCATCCTTCTTGCTCATCAAATATTTAAGAGCCGCATGATCAGTGTGAATTATCACCTTCGACCCCACCAGATAGGACCGAAATTTCTCCATCGCATATACCACTGCTAACAGTTCCTTCTCAGTTGTGGCATAGTTCATCTGGGCCGGAGTAAGAGTCTTGCTTGTATAGTAGATGGCATGAGTTTACCATCCTCCCTCTGACCCAATACTGCTCCCACTGCGTAGTCACTAGCATCGCACATAATCTCGAAAGGGAGATTCCAGTCAGGCGATTGAATTATAGGAGCAGAAATAAGAGCCGCTTTTAACCTGTGAAAAGCCTCAGTACAAGCATCAGTAAACACAAAGGGACATCTTTCCTAAAAGCTCAGTTAGAGGTCGAGCAATTTTGGAAAAATCTTTTATGAAGCGGCGGTAGAATCCCGCATGACCAAGAAAATCCTTACTCCTTTGACAGAGTTAGGAGGGGTAAACGCTCAATGACCTCTATTTTGCTTTGTCGACTTCAATGCCCCTAGAAACAATATGACCCAGAACGACTCCTTGTTGCACCATAAAATGACATTTTTCCCAGTTAGAATCAAATTAACTTCTTGCATCTATGGAGCACCTTTTGTAAATTAGCAATGCAAATATCAAAAGATGTTCCATAGACGGAGAAGTCATCCATAAACACTTCCATAGAGTTCTCAATAAGACTGGAGAAAATTGCCATCATGCAATGCTGAAAAGTGGCAGGAGCATTACATATCCAAATGGCATCGTTCGATAAAGGTGCCATAAGCACATGTAAAAGTAGTCTTTTCTTGGTCACTTTGATGAATAGGAATTTTAAAAACAACATGAATATCCATCCAACCAACAGAAAAAAGAATGTTTTGCCAACTTTCAACATCTGATCAATGAAGGGGAGGGAAAATGATCTTTCGGGTGGCCTTATTCAATCTCTATAATCAATACACATGCGCCACCCTGTCACAGTTCTAGTGGAACTTGCTCACCCTTATCATTCTTGACAACGGTCATACCTCCTTTCTTAGGGACTACTTGAACAGGGCTAACCCACTTACTATCTGAGATAGGGTAGATTATACCTGCATCAAGCAATTTAAGAACCTCTTTCTTGACTACTTCCATCATATTTGGATTAAGTCTTCGTTGAGATTCTATAGAAGAAGCATGTTCGTCCTCAAGAATGATTTTGTGCATGCAAAATGAGGGATTAATACCCTTAATATCATCAATGGTGTACCCAATGACATTCTTATATTTCCTTAAAATAACCAGCAATTTGTCAATTTGAATGTCATCAAGCTCAGCATTAACAATAATAGGCCTCTGAATGAATACGTATTTCAAAGTAGATGGAAGAGGTTTTAGTTCTACCTTAGGAGGCGTAGTACTCTCCTTAGTTCCTCAGAATGCACAACTCCTGAGAGGCCTTTCAGATTCATAGCTCGTGTCTCCTCTAGAAGTCTCTTGTATTCCTTAGTCTCCCAATCTTCCTCATCAGCACTACCCATCAAGACCGTTTGTAGCGAATCATCAGTTGCAGATTGAAACCTCGCTTCTATCACCTCATCAAGAGCATCCACTCTATAAACAGTTTCTCCCTAGAAGGAGAAGTCATGGAGTTTGTGAGTGTGTACTCCATCTTTCATCACCTACTTCAAAGTGATTTACCCTTCTTCATGTCAATAATGGCTCCAGCAGTGGCCAAAAAGGGTCTCCAAGAATAGGGAACTTGTGCATCCTTTCATCTCCATGACGACAAAATCACAGGGAATAAAGAATTTACCCACTCGAAGAGGAACATCTTCAAGGATACCAAGTGGAAACTTCACTGTCCTGTCAGCTAGTTGTAGAGAGATGCGTGTGGGTTTTAGTTCGCCCATGTTGAGTTTCTTGCAGATAGATAACGGCATGAGACTAACACTAGCCCCAAGATCACATAAAGCATTCTTGATAGCAATATCTCCAAGCTTGACAGGAATGGAATAGCTGCCCGGATCTCCTAGCTTTTCTGGAAGCTTATTCTGCAAAATAGCACTACACTCAGCAGTTAGTGAAACAGTGACATTTTCTTCAATTTTTCGTTTGTTAGAGAGCATGTCTTTCAAAAACTTAGCGTAGGAAGGCATCTCAGATATGGCATCCAAGAAAGGTATGTTGATGTGTAGCTTCTTCAGATGTCAAGGAACTTCCCATATTTCTTTTCAAGTTTTGCCTGTGCCAATCTTTGAGGGAACGGAAAGGTGGCTTGTATGGTTCAATAGGAATGACAGTGGGTTCCTCCTTCTCAGTCTTTTAGCTTCATCTTCCAAACCCGTCTTTCCTTGAACTTCTTCACTCAACTCTATAACCTCTTTGCAGTGTTGTGTTGGTCAGTTACCCTCCTTGTAGGCTCTTGCAGTTCTTTACCGCTCCTCAATGAAATGGCATTGATATGCCCCTTAGGATTTGGTTCAGTTTGCCCAGGAAGTTGGCCTGAAGGTTTAGAGAGGTGGCTTATTTGTTGGGCTAGTTGGGTCATCTGACTCTCCATCAATTTATTATGAGCAGTGATTTGTTGGAGAGAGTTGTTGAAGAATTCATTCTGCTTGGCTTGGTATTCAACTTGCTTATCCTGAGAGGAAGCTAAATTCTCCATGATAGTCTCAAGGTTGGGTCGAGAGGATGATGATGAAGGGTTAAATGGTGGTCTTTGTTGGAAACCAGGTGGCTGGGAGTAGTTGGTGTGTGGAGGTTGAGGTTGGTTATTTTTGTAGGAGAAATTTGGGTGATGCTTCCAACCTGGGTTAAATGTGTTTGAGTATGGGTTATTTTGTGGCCTTGTGTTTGTGTTTAGGAGGGCATTGACTTGCTCAGTTCCCGCTCCCATAGTATTATATTGACACTCATTCAAGGAGTGACCTTGCACTTCACAAATCTCACAAACAGGTGCTACTGGTCCGCTACTCAACTGATCAACTTTAGCTGCCAAAACTTGCACAGTGTTAGTTAAAGTAGCAATAGCATCAACCTCATACTTACCTCCCTTTTTAGGGGCTCCACGAGAACTCCAGTCATTCAGGTAATTGTTGGCAGCCATATCATCCAACAATGTCTTCGCAGTTCTGGAGTTTTTGCCATGAAAGTACCGCCAGATGCGGCATCAATAGAACTTCGAACTTCATGCTTCAGACCATTGTAGAATGTCTGAATACATAACCACTCAGGAATGCCTGGTGTGGACACTGCCTTTGCAAAGCCTTGTATCTCTGCCATGCTTCATAAGAGACTCCAATTCATGTTGTTGAAAGCCAGATATCTCTTTCTGAACTTGGAAGTTCTCATAGGAGGGAAGAACTTGTAAAGAAAAGCCTTCTTCAGTTCTGGCCATGTGGCAATCTTCCTCACTTCTTCTTCCTTAAACCATTCCTTTGCTTCGTCCCTGAGAGAAAAAGGAAAAGCACAATACCGAATTAAATCATCAGAAACATTTGTTAATTTCAAAGTATTGCACTTTTCTAAAAAGTTAGCCAAATGATCAGTAGGGCTCTCTTTGGGTGTTCCCGCATATGAGTCCTGTGAGATAAACTGGATGAATTGTGGCTTGAGCTCGAAATGTGTGGCAGTGGTTGTTGGTCGAGTAATGGTGGTGGTGGTCTCATCGGGCATAGCATATTCCCTTAGAGACTTTGGTGGTGTTCGTCTCCCATTGTGTTCTTGTTGTTGTTGTCTTCTTCGACTTCCTAATCGCCTTGCTGTAGCCTCGATCTCGCGATCAAGAGTAATCAGATCTTGTGAACCCTTGCTACGAGTGCGCATGCAACAAAAAGACTGAAAGAAAAGAGATCAAACAGCAAATAGAGTGACAATGATCGAACAAAACAGTTTAGCTAAATAAAATCAAAGATAAACTAATCTAATACCGTTAGTCCCCGGCAACGGCGCCAAAATTGATAGGCGTGTCGCGCACCTAACAAAAATAAATAACCTAACTAATCCTCCTAACTATGTAGCAGGCAAGTCAGGGTCGAATCCACAGGGACAAACAGTATCAAACACTAGTATCTTGACTCAATCTAACTAAACAGTGACAAACGATGATGAAAAGGTGTTGAACTAAGACTAATGCTAAACTATGACAATTACTAGAAACACACAAGGTATATCAATTAATTAAAACATCTAGAATTAAGCATCACCACTAGCATGACCAATACATGAATAATTTCCATCCCAATAAACATACTCAACGATTCAAGAGGAGTAATGCACCCTATAACTACCAAAGACCTCTCCGAGTACCAATGGCTACTCTAAACAAGCAATCAAACCTACTCCCGTGGAATCATGCAAGAAAGAGACATTAAGCATAACATACAATTAAATTCCTAGCAATCCTATCTACTTATTCCCATAGAGATATTCATACCATTGATTGAATCAACAAAACCATCTAGATTCAATTCCCATTGAAAACAAGATATATGGAGTCAAATCAAAATCATCTATCCCTAGTATGATAATGAGCATAAGAACAATTCAATCAAACAAGAACAATTGGCACATAAACTTGGGACTAAAGGAGAAATTCATGTATTAATCATTGCTAGGGTTTAACTTAACCCTAGATTAATAGACTACTCACACATAATTGAATTAACAAAACAAATAATAAACAAATTGAAAGACATAATAATAATGAAGGAAAGGAAAAGATTAAGAAAACTTATTCTTTACTTGAAGAAATCAAAGCGTAGTAATCAATGTTCAACAATGGAGTCTTCTCAAAAGCTCTCTAAAAAGTAATAAAATGTATTCTCTAATAAAAAGGCGTAGTTTTTAACTCTAAGAAAATAAGTATTTATATGTCTCGTAAAAGTGGCGCAACACGCGCTTAAAACGGCCCAAAGATCGTCTTGTCCGACCGGCCCGGGCGAATTCCGCCCGACCGGGCGGTCGTCAGGTGTTATGTTTTCTTCGTCGCGCCTGACCGGGCGCCATTCAGCAGAATCTCGTGATATTTTCCGCCTCGCCCGACCGACCCGGGCGGATTTCGCTCGGTCGGGCTCGCAAGTGAAGATGGCCTGGAGTCTTATATTTTCTGAAAATGCGCTAAGTAACTTTCGCCCGACCGATCCGGGCAGATTTCGCCCGGTCGGGCGCGGGAGCAATTTCTCTTGGAGCCTTCAGCGTTCGATTTTTGACTAAGTAAGACTCGCCCGACCAGCCGGGGCAGATGTCGCCCGGTCGGGCGGTCACATGGTTTTTAGCCCAATGTGAGATTTTCGCATGTCCCGACTTCTTGTCTCATGTAGCGATATCAAGGATTAGGAAATGCACCAAAATATGGTTATTGCTACAAAAGTCAATCTGAAAACACAACCACACTACAAGACACACATTAGTACTAAAAAGGGCTCCGAAGAGCACAATTAATACCAATAATTCATGGGTAACGGGGGTAAAATTCTATATAAAATAGATACATCACATCCCTTTCTAAATTACAGTTTCTGTTTCGAAAAAAATTCAAGCATGCATCGTGTGCAAAAAATTCTAGTTTATAAATGAAAGAAGAACAATTTATCGATATAAAAACAACATATATCTTTTATTTTTAGAACGTGTTCTTTAGAAAAAGACCTTAAACATAAACAATATGTTCTTTTTACCATAAATAATTTATTTTTAACCTAAAATATGTGTTCTTTTATTTTTAATTGCATGTTCATTACTATGTGTTCTTTTTCAAAAAAAACTCATTATTATTATTATTATTATTATTATTATTATTATTAATATTATTATTATATATTATTATTATTATTGTTGTTGTTATTATTATTATTGAAAGTTGTGCATGGTAATAAAATGATAGTATTAGTAATAAAGTAATGAAATACTCCCTCCGTTTTTTTTATCGTTCTCACTTAGAATCTTGACACTATTCATACTTAAAGAGAATCTTCTCAAATTTTTTTCAATTTATAAGAAAAAATATTGCCACGTGGGGTCTTGTTTGATTTGTCTCAATTAGTACGTTATTAATATTCAATCGTTATAATTTTTACTAATATATAATAAAAGATTTTAAGTTCAAAGATATGCATTAAGAGATGTGCACAGAAGTGAGAAAGATAAAAAATAGAGGGAGTACAAAGCAATATTAATATTAGTAAAAATTATTTTATAAAATATAAGTTCAGATTCGATCAGATAATTTCATATTAGAAACCAATAAGTTCAAATCAGATCAAATTAGTAGAAATAAGGTGAACTAAACATAACCTACATGTAACAGTCTTGAAAATCAAAAGAATTTACTCAACGATAATTGTAATTATTTATTATATATTCTTATTTTATTTGAACTGGAAAATGAATATTATATTTATTATGATATATTAAAGTTACTTACGAAATTAAATTTCGTAAGTTAAGGTGTGATTTTATTTCATATTTTCATAAAATAGGTCTAATTGGGTTAAGTATTGTAGTTAAAAAAAAAAGAAAAGAAACCCAACCCCTTTTACTATTTTCTTCCTCCTCATTTCGTGTCTCATTGAGAGACGACTAGAGGACTTCTTCCTCTTGCTTCGTGTCTTCAGTTCAAGGTGCCACAGAGGTTTCTCACAAAATCATCAACCAAAACTGACCTTCTAATTCTTCAATCAATCGAAGAAGCCAAAACCCCAAACCCCATATCTATCTCCTCCTCGTGAAAAACTCGAAGCCCTTCACCTTCCCTGTGAAAACCCGAAACCCCAATTAAACCCCCAAACCCCTTAATCTCTCTCTCTCGTCCCCTGCTATCTGCCTCGCCGGAGTTGCGCCTCTCCTTGCCGGCGTTCTTGAAGCTCGTCGGAGCCGCGCTGTTGTGCAGCGAATTACTTCTCTCGTTTCTTCTTCGTTGTTCGTGCTCTATTCGTGGTTTTCCAGCGAACGATTTGTTGCGGCGCGCTATTTCATCGACGAACAACCGCCGGAATCCTGCCGTTGGCGTTGCACTGCTGTTATTAAGCCTCGCTGGAGCGGCGCTGATGTGCATCGGAACTTCGAAACTCCCCCTTCATCCCTCTGTTCTTCGCTGCTCTTGTGAGCAGAGGTACTAACCCCTCTGATCCTTCCGTTGAATTATGATAATGGTTGATAATTTGACAGTGAATTATGGTTGTTGATAGTTGATTGAGTTAGATTTATATAATTAAGCTAGATGAGAAATACTTGTTAATAGTTAAAGAGTTGGAATGTTGTGAGCTATTAAGAGTTAATCTATATTGCTTGGTTCTAATGATAATTGAAAGTTGTTAATCCTTAGATAATATTCATGTTATCAATTAGAATAGTACGTTGTTCGAGTTCATTGTTAATTATAATATATAAGTCCTGGTTTTGGCTTAAATGGTCTTTATTAGCGTTTAAAGGCGACTTGAGTACCAGATTGATATAGTAATGACATTATGTTGTTGATTTTGTTTATGTGATACATGAAAATTGTTTCTACGTTGTTGATGGAAGTTCACTGAATTGTGGAAGGTGGCATACCTAATGTATAATTAGAATTCTAATTGTACGTTATCATTTTGTTAAGGTATATACTATATTAATAAGTTGATTGATGTGGTAAGTGTGTGATAGTGTTCTACTTATAGCTAAATGTTCTAGAATTGGTTGGGTGTAATTCTATAAGTTAGTTATATGAAAATCTGACTAGAGTTATCAATGATACTATGGGGAAGAATAGTTTGAGTAGACTGTTTAAATGGGTCAACCTAATTAATAACCTCACATGAAGTCAAAGAAAGGATTAACTAAGTATTATAATAATAGGAAGAGTATGAAAGTTAGATTACTTAACTATGGAGTAGATCGGTGAAGATGTGTTTGATAAAGTATTTTAATTGGATAGCTATAAATAGAATAATATAATAAAGTGATGTTGATTGATTAGAATTCGGAGGACTAAGTTGGTTTATGAGATTACTTAAGTGCAAGTTTGTACATTACTTTAAAGTAGTTTGAATTACGCAATGAATGACTTCTAATGAGAAGGGAGGTTGACTCGCTATACTAAGTAAGAATATGATCCATTAATGGTTGACATTTATAAGGGTATTGGAATCGGACTTACGAGATAACATGGCCCATAATTGAGTAGGTCTAATCGATCTTTGTTTCATGAATCTCGAGTTGTGGAATCTACGCTAACTCTCCTTAGTTAATTCTAAGAGAGAGACTTATTGTAATTGTTGATGGTGTTTGATAGCGGTTATTATCATTATTGAGATGAGTCTACATAGATATTGGTGAAGTGCAAAAGAATATGAACTATCTATACGCAAAAGTATGTGATGTGTGGAATTGGGTTAATAACTCTCTCTAGTTAATTCTAGCTGAGAGACCTATTGTCACTATGATTGGTATTTTACAGAATATGATTGATTACTTGTGTGGTAAGTATGTTTTATAATTGTAATTGAGTTGAATCGAAATGCATAACTATATTAGCCTCGAAATACTTAAGCGATTATAACTCTTTAAGAAGAAGCCTTGCTTGTTGTTCAATGATTGTCAAGGATTACTATAACTATGGAATAGTTTTAAGAATGGCGATTGGGTTATGAACAATAATCGAAAGGAATCTGAAAGGGGAAAGTAGCCTTGTCTGAGTCGACGGATGAGGTGACATGAACAGTGCCCCATGGACTGTGAACCTTGGGGGCCCCACAGGGAAACCTGCCCATTGTTCTGTGGGGCGATAATCGGGCGTTATATCAGGTAATGTGAAACCTGTGGATGGCAGATGAAATCAGCGGAAAAATGTACTCAGAACTAGTCGCTGTTATTGGCCAAATGTAAAGCGAATGGTTGGGTGACGACCCCCCACTGTCGGAGTGTAAGCTTTGCCTCCTCCGCCGCGTTCTCTTTCCCCCTAGTTAAAAGGAATGTTATTTTAAAGTATGAAAGTTATTTCGATATATGATTCCCAATAAGGAATCATATGGTGGTAAGTTGATTCGATATTGGATCCCCGATAAGGAATCCTCTCAGGTAAGTTATGAATGTTTATTCAGTATATGAATATGAATATCGATATTGGTTTCCTGATAAGGAGGCATATCATGGTAAGTAATACTAACGTTAGATTCCTGATAAGGAATCTTATCTTGTTATGTGGATTCCCGATAAGGAGTCGTATCTCGTTATTGGATTCCTGATAAGGAATCGTTAGGATGAAAGTTATGTTATTTACTACAAAGGTTTGTGTAGGACAGTATAAGGGCATGATTAATAGAGTATAAAAGCATAAGTTTAGATCTCTGATAAGAAATCAATTAAAGGAAGTAAAGTATATTACTTATATCAAAGTTGATAAACCCAGATTCCTTATAAGGGATCGTGATATGTTGAAAGGTTAACTAATTAGTTTCTATATGAAATATGTGCCTGTTACAAGATTGTTTGAAGTCACATTATTGGGTTTGCTGTTATGTGAATGACGATGTAATAGAAAAAGGAACAATTAGATAAAGATGTATAAGTATGTTGTCAACATGAGTTGATGTGATGCATGTTATGACAATGTGATTATGTTGACTGCTGAATCGTTTTCAAGTAAAAGCCACCAAAGCATGTGTTAATCTTATTTACGGGTTTAGTACTTAGCTTTGCTGATGTGTGTACGTTGTTTTGTCATTTCTGTGGCATGTCACTTGGTGGGTGGCAGTATCTTATATGTTTCAGGTTGAAGCCGTGAGTTATTCTTTTTCAAGCTGAAGCGGATATGAGATGGTGCAGTATTATATTTGTTATTGAAGTGAGGACGCTCCACTTGTAATAGTTAATCGTTTATTTTCTATAATCTATTTCTTCATTCAAGAGTTGTTAGTGCTCCTGATTCTCTGTTGGTTGTTGCTTCGCGAAAGCGTTGAGGTTGTTGAGCTTTGGGATTTGGAATTATATTATAAAATGAAATTGTAACAGATTCATATTATCTCTCGCTTTAGCGTTGTCCTATTTTCAAAGGAAATTCTGCCGGATTTTATGTAGAAATTTATGAGAATAAAGTCTGAGAATCAGAGCGTAGTTATAATAGTTAATTTATTTGAATAGAGTTGAAAATTGAGTTCCGCACTCTCCGATGTAGTTTGGTGAGTGTGATGGTAATAGTTCGGGTTATCTCGACTAGAGTCTCTTTCGTTGTGCTTAATCCTTTGTAAGTTGGTCGGGGAAATTAGGGCTGTTACACTACATCTATATAAATATACAAATAAGATCGGAAACGGCTAGACCAGTGACCGGAATCTGCATTTTTTGGTCTGGTCGGGAGCGAAATTTTTCTGGTCCGGTACGATTTTGGATCAGTTTGACCGAAATTTGCATTCATATCTTAAAAAAAGTCTTTTTTTATTAAATATGTATACATATTCACAAAATTGATACATTAAAATTTATTAATTCTAACAACAATAATCTAAGTTCGTAAGGGTAGGTTTTTAGCTTTCAAACTTTATAATTTTAAATTTTTTTTAACCTTTAAACTATTTTGTTTACAAAAAAAATTCCAATCCGTCGGCTAGGATCGGAATTTTTCGTGTTTGGACCGGACCGGAAACCCAGATTCCTAATTTTCGGGAGGACCAGAATTCTCGGTCCGATCCGGTCTGGTTCAAATTCCGATCCAACCCTATCCTTTGCACCCCTTATTAAAAGGCGTTACTGAATAAGGAACGGTGTCACTTGACACTCTTTCTTATGGTGTTTTACATCATGCAATCGACATACAATTAAAAAAATGCATTGTATCAAATTTGTTTTCGTAATCACAAATTTAAATACTAAAGTGTCAATCACGAAACCAAATGATATCATTATTTCAAGATAAATATTAATAAATAAAAAATATAATTAACCAAAGCATAATTCAGGCCTAAAAAATTGGTTGGTATTAAGGCCCGTTTGGTAGTCGTTAATAAATTGCGGTAATGAGAATGAATTTTAAGTGTAATTTTATTAGAGAAGCACCCCCTAAAATCTCCATGGGGAGGTATTTTTTCTCCATGGGCAAGCAATCTCACTCATAAACATGTGTTTTTGTCTCCAAGGGGAAGCAATTTTCATTACCACTCATTATCACCTACAAGGTGGTATTTAGGGATGGGCAAGGGTAGGGTCTGGGTCGGGTACAGCTGGACACTAGACCCGGACCCTAAATATATTTGCAGACCCGGACCCTAAGGGTCTGAAAAAAATTGGATCCTGACCCGGACCCTTAGGGTCTGGATGGTCTAGAGGGTATGGAGGGTCCAGGCCTAAATTTTTTATTTTGCCAAATTTTCAGCATTATTAATATCAATAATCATCTGAAATTTGCATGAAACAATCAAAAAAAATCACATGAAACAAACATAAGAATTCGCATGAAACAAACACAAACATATAAATTGAAAAAAAACGAAACAAACATAAACACAAACTTATAAACTGAAAAAAAAAGAAACAAACACAATTCACAAACATATAAACTGAAAAAAAAAACGAAACGAAAACACAAACATACAAACTGAAAAAAACGAAACAAACACAACTTACATAAGAGTTTAGAACTGGTGTTTTGGTGTTTTAGTTTAGGTTTTAGTCTTTTAGAAATCAGTTTGTTTTTTAAAAAAAAAAGTTAAAATGTATATATTAAATACGGTTTTTTCACCAGGTACCCCTGTACTTTAACAAAATTCATGGGGTACCCCTAACTTTAAACTAATGCACAAGGTACCCTTATTATTTCAATAAAACGAACCAAATGCCCTTAATGACTAACGGTGTCAAGTTTCCGTTAGTCATTAGGGTTAATTAACTCCTTTAATCCTAATTAAACCCTAATTAAGCCCTAATTAACTAACTAAACCCTAGCTCCATAACTTGAAACCCTAACCCCCAACCACCACCCAACCACCACCACCTCCCTTCCTCTCCCCTAACCCACCACCCCTCCAACAACCCCAGCCCCCTCCCCCTCGCCGGCAACCTCTCGCCGTCGCCGGCAACCACCTCCCTCTCGCGCCGCCTTTCCTACAACCCCCTGCAGCAGGCCTCCTTCCCCCTTGATTTCCCCAACCCACCGCCACCCCCAGCCCTAACCCCACGCCCACCCCAACCCACGCCCACCCCACCCCGACAGCGTACCCCCCCTAGCAGCAACCACCACCATTCTTGATTTCAAAACATGTTTTCAAAAAACAATTTCGAAATCATTTTCGAAAATCAATTTCGAAAACATTTTCGAAAACATTTTCGAAATCAAGAACCATTTTCGAAAAGGTTTTTGAAAATGGTTTTCGAAAACATTTTCGAAATCAAGAACCATTTTCGAAAAGGTTTTTAAAATGGTTTTCGAAAACCTTTTGCGAAAATTTGCGAAAACCTTTTGAAATCATTTTCGAAATCAGTTTTGAAATCAGTTTTTGAAATCAAGAAAATCAATGAAGAAGAAGGAGAGAGAAATTAAGAACAGCGTTCGCGGGGGTAGGGTGGGGGAAATCGACGGGAATGGGGGAGGGGATAGGGCTGCGAGGGATGGGGGAGGGTGGCTGTCGTGGGGGTGTGGGAGGGGAGGGGTGATTCGGGGGGTGGGGGGAAGGGTGGCTGCTGCGAAGGGTGGGTAAAGGAGGGGAAGGGTGTTGCAGGTGGTGGTGAGTGGGTGAGGGAGGGGCTGGGGAAGGTAGGAGGGAGATGTAGTGGGTGGGTGGTAGTTAGGGTTAGGGTTTAGGTTGGGGGTGGGTGTGGAGGTGTTAGGGTTAGAAGGCTTAATTAGAGTTAGAGGGCTAATTAGGGTTAATGACTAACGGAAACTTAACGCCGTTAGTCATTAAGGGCATTTGGTGCATTTTAATGAAACAATAAGGGTACCTTGTGCATTAGTTTAAAGTTAGGGGTACCCCATGAATTTTGTTAAAGTACAGGGGTACCTGGTGAAAAAACCGTATTAAATAAGTTTAGGGGTCTAAGGGTCGGGTCTGAGTCCAAAATTTTAAGACCCGGACCCTTAGGGTCTGAAAAAGTTGGATCCAGGCCCTTAAATTAGGATTGGGTCCAACAGGGTCCGGGTAGTGTCCTGGACCCATGCCCATCCCTAGTGGTATTGGATGAGAATGAAAAATCGAGAAGGAAAGTGGACACTTTAGGATAAATTAGCATTACCATGGAAATGAACAATGCTATTTCTCATAAATTTACATATAAATTCATTCCCATTACCACTATTTATGACCAATTATCAAACGGACCGTTAAGTAGTTCGTTGAAAATTCCCACACTCTCTCCTCCCCCGTCATTGCCAAATGGTCGTTCTTGATGCATTAAAGGTGGCGTTCATTCTAGAAAGCAAAGTCAGTTTTAAATACTCGGTATTGAATCATTATCCTATTAGCACCCTCAACCACTCACTACGTCTACAAGTGCTGCTTCTCTTACAAACATTTCATTAGAAATTCTCTTTACAAATTCCAATGGCAGGGGCACAGTGCTGCGATAATCCCCCAACTTTAAACCCAAGCAGTGGAGTCGGCCTTGTCCAAGAAATTGGTGGGATCCAATCATATGTAGTTGGCTCTTCTGACACCAAACTTGCTGTTCTTTTTATCTCTGACGTTTATGGTAATCTCCTTTTTTTTTTTCCTTTAAACCCATTTCCTTCAATTTATGTCTCAACTAATTCCTACTAAATTCTTTTTTCTCCGTCTGTTTTTAGACACTAGCTCACAACTCACAAGATGATGTTATCTTAACTAGTACTAGTAAATTCCCTTAAAAAAAAACTACTACTAGTAAAAACATAGTGATATGAGATCTTATTTGATTCATCTCAATATGCATTTTTCAAATATCTCATTTACATAGTTTTTACAAATATATAACTGAATATACTAATAGTCAAGATCATATATAGGCAAGTGTGAAAACCCAAATGTCACAATTAAAAAAGAATGGAGGAAGTAATAATTTGTATAATTGTTTCATGTAAGGTGATGGTTGGAGTTCCAAGATTGATTTTATATTCTATCATGGTTGGACCCCCAAAATTGGATTTATATTCTATCAATTTGACATCTTGAAATTATAGGTTAGGCCGAATATAACAAATTCTCATGTGACAATTTTTTTTATATTGCAAAACTTTAAATCTTGTATTATTGTTGTAATAATTTTGATGGGAAATCTTTTAGTTTTTAGGGACGATTAAATATATTAATGGTTAAAGTTGTGCGTTGACAAGTCTAGATGTTTATTGGATCGAATTTACAGTTAATTGAAGAAATTTTGACTCAGAAAAGGGAAGTAAAAATTTAGAGTGGGTGATCATTTTGTTTGATGATCTTGTCCTGTGGGAATCGAAATGTCTGACCATTCCTTTCCCTTTCTGATCTGTGCTTGCAGGATATGAAGCTCCAAACTTGAGGTATAACTGCTTGTTGTTAATTTCATTTCCTCCAGAATGTATATAGGACAGTTTTTTTTTTTTTTTTTTGTGAATTGATTTTTGAGCTTAATTTTAAGTACTTTCTCAGAATCTATCTGATTCGTCATCAGGATGTGTTCTGATCATGTATAATCAAGGCTGATTAGTAATCACAAGGTGAAAGTAGGTTTATTTAGGTCTAATGAATTTACTGCAAATAGACCAGGTGACCCTCGATAATTGCTCAGTTATGAGGGACTTTTTGTTGGAGGAAATAAGTTTTTTTGCCTAAGCTGCATATTGGTATCATTTATGGTAATTCGTACTTTGTGCTGTTTGCACTGTTAATAATCTGCCGTCAATGCTGTCGTGCTTCAGGAAACTTGCAGACAAAGTAGCTGCCGCTGGTTACTATGCTGTTGTCCCTGATTTCCTTCACGGGGAACCCTATGATGCTGAAAACACTGAGAGACCAATACAAGTTTGGATAAAAGACCATGGACCAGTAAGTTTGTGTTTGTATTCTGTGCTGATTTACTTCTGGTATTCTTTGTGATTTGTGTTTGGCTGATTTGTTCATTTATTAATGAGTTGACTAATTTTATGGTCTTGGAATCAAAATGGTAGCCGAACTCTCAGATAGAGTTAGCTAATTTTTATGATAAGCATCCAAACTCTTCTTGAAGTATTTGAATTCTAGGTAGCATACTAGCATGTGTTAGTGTTGAGAGCAATTCTTATTCCGTTTTTTTTTTCTTTTGTTTTCTCCATTTTGTAAGAATTATCAGACAATCTTAACCCCGTCTATATAATTCAGAACATGATATGATTTTACTAAAAGATCATCAAAGATCCATTATTTTGTTAACTAGTTAAAAAATTTCGGAAAAATTGTCAAGAATAAGCCAACCTTTGCGCAGTCTTCTAAAAATAAGTCAACCATTTGATTATCGTGGAATAAGCTAACATTTAATACCTATCTACTTTTAACAAGTCATGACCTGTTATTAACCTCTTTAATAGGCTAACTATCCACGTGTCACTGTCTCATTTATTTATTACTTTTAATTTTAAATGAAAAAAATATACAACATATTTTTCCCTTTCCCTTTCCTCACCCCCACCACCACAACTTCTCCTTACTCCTTAGTTCCCTCCTCCAATTCTCCTCTATCTCCTTAGTCATCCCATCACCCATCACCCATCACCCATCACCCATCACTGCTAACACCACCACCCACCAACACAGCCACCCCAACTACTAGAGAGCGCGAACTGGTCAGCGGAGGAAAGCACCGCGTCCTTGATGAAATGGGAGTGGCCCGTGAGGCGGTGTGGCGGCACCGCGTAGGTTTTGTCCTTCTCAGTGAGCTTCCAGAGGATGATGAAATTGTCACGTAAAGCAGTTACGATCGTGTTGAAGTTGTCAATTAGGGTTGCGATGGTTGTCACAGTGTTAGTATGGGCCTGCATTGTGGCGCACAGTTGGAGTTGTTCTCCCATGGTGAAGTGGTAAGTTTGTGAGAGAGGGAGATTAATGGGAGGGTTTTGGGTGGCACATTGTTGGGAGGCTGAAAGATGTTGGGTGGATGGTTAATTTAGTGGAGGGGAAGAGAGGTGGTAGCTATGGTTGATGGTGCCATCCACGGAAAGGAGAAGAAGAGAGGGAAGAGAGAGGAAAAGAAATCTAAAAATTGCAAAATAATATAAAATTGACTTGTTAAACCGGTTACAAGTCATTTGGCTTGTTAAAAGTTTAAATGGTATCAAAGTTAGCTTATTCCAGGACAATCAAATGGCTGACTTATTTGTAGAAGACCGCGCAAAGGTTGGCTTATTCTTGACAATTTTACCAAAAATTTGTCAGCAAAAAGCAGATATGAGGATCAGTTCACCAACCACCAACAGACAGCCAAAGGCGCCATATAAATAGCTACCGCAGCAGAAATTGGTTATAGCAATCTTACACCTTCTAGAAACTCTATCAGGGAAGCAAGGGAACCAGTAAATATGTCAATGTTCTTTGGATCCAAATGTTATACATGTAGTCAGTAATACATGATGTAGACTCTGGCATAAGAAGCTTTCTTTCCACTCATTTAGAGCAACAACAACTTCATTCTGAAATATTGAAAGAAGTCTCTCAATGTTCAACAAAAGGAGAATTTTGTCCCAAGCATCAGCAGAATAAAAACAAGAGAAGAAGAGATGTTGAGTGGTTTTATTCTCAGTTCCACACAAACAGCAAGTGAGGCTACAGGAGATATTTCACTTTGTCAATCTGTCATACTAATAGATCCTTTATAATAGTGTGACTATTCTGATCCTCTCAGTCACCTATTATAACTTATAATAAGAAATCTAATCAGGAAAAGTGACAATTTTTTCCAACATTCTAAAGTTGTATATACAACTATTACATCCAGATAAAGGGAGTATTGCATAGTGTTTGCGGCCCCCTTTTTTAAGCTGATTATGACTCTGACTTGCATATCATTTCATATCTATTAGGACAAAGGTTGTGAAGAGGCAAAGCTAGTTATTGAAGCTTTGAAGCAGAAAGGGATATCTAAGATCGGAGCAGTCGGCTTTTGTTGGGGAGGTAAGGTCTTGTGCTTTGTCTTTCCCAGAGCATTCTTTGTACAGGTTATTTATATTAGTGAAATCTACCAAGTCATTGTAGACACTCATTTGTTTTTTTTTTCTTATTGTATTTTCAATCATTGACTCAATTCAGCCAAAGTAGTTGTGCAACTAGCACAAAGTCAAGAATATGTACAAGCAGGAGCTCTCCTACATCCTTCATTTGTTACTGTGGATGATATCAAAGGTAAGGTTCAATGTAGCTCATACTAATTATGCCTATCTTCGATATTTTCTAAGGATGCCTGAGATGGATAGATTTGTAACTTCTCTATAAACATGGGATTGCACCGTCGTTCACATTGATATTTGCACTATAATGTCCAATAATTTGAGTGCAAATGCATGGCTTGCACAAGGGTCAAAGGAGGAGGGTGGAGGTTCTTATGCAAGGTCCTCCGGTCTTTTGATACTTTTTTTGGTAAAAGGTTGAAAAGTTGAATGATAGATATATCTTCACGATGACATGCATGTGTCCAGATGCGATGGAGGCAGGTGCTTGAATATGTGTGTGTTTTTTTGGGGGGTTGGGGGGTTGGGGGGGGGGGTTCCTTTGAGACTAAACATTTATTTCATTATTTGTATCTGAAGACCTTGAAAATTTACTCAAACTGATTTTAGTCAATATTTGTTGGTCAAATTTGTTTCAGGTGTGAAGGTACCACTTGCTGTTCTTGGGGCTGAGATTGACCACTTATCTCCACCTGAGCTTGTGAAGCAGTTTGAGGAGGCCTTGAATGCTAAGGCTGAGGTATGGAGATCGTCAAGCTTTTATGTCATATGTTGATAGTTCTCATTGTGTTTCTGCTAGGAACTTATTTGCATGGATGATGCTAAAATTAACTATATTGAGGCTGAAATATATTAGTGGACCTGAGTGGCTGAGTTATAATCAGTTGCATGTGTTGGTTTGTACAAAATTGTAGTAGAGAGGTGACATCTGATTATGTGCTTTGGGAGGAGTATGCTAACCAATCACCATTGATTGACAATGTTTTGATGGAGATTACATTCTTTGCAATTTGTTTGGGGCTTCAAGCCTTTGTTGGCAGCATGTTCTAGCTTAGATTTAAAAAGCTGGCAATTGTGTAAAATTTGTTTTGTCTAGCAAAACAACAATGGAAGGAATTGACTTTTAGTGGCATTAGGAGTTTGGTATGTTTTAGCTCCCTTTACCGTGTTTACGTAGGTTTAGCTGGGTTGCTTGATATTTGCCGAGTACACCTGGTATTCTACAGTTAAGTAGTTTACCTTGTTTCTAGTTAGTAGGAATGGTTTAGCGATGCCTATACAAACTACAAATGATCTTTTCCCTTTGGGTATACACGTTGTGCTCATAACTTAGTCTTGGAGTTCCTTTTTTTGCAGTTCTTTTACATTGGAGAGTAAATTCATATTAGGAAACACAATTGTATTATTAAGTGAATTGATCCACCCTTGTTAAGCCCAAATACAAGTCTATTAATTTAGTTAGCTGACTGAAACCTCTCTTCAACAATCAAGACCCTTTTACCCCCTCAAAGATGGTTTCGTGCCCCTAGTCACTAACGAAAAGTCAAAAAGGTAATCTTCCATAAAGTTGTGAAAAAGAAATGCGTACATCTATGCTAGATGCTTGGGAATCTGTTAGGACTTTATTCCCAAATGAGACTATGCTACTTGGTTTTTGGCCGCACCCTTAACTTCAATGCCCTTTTAAAACGGATCTTTTATTACAGAAAGGAAAATGTTTTTGATTTTATGTTTCACAGCGATCTAATGTACTGTCGATGTTCACAGGTCGATGGTTTTGTCAAGATATTCCCTGGTGTTGCCCATGGATGGACAGTCAGATACAATACTGAAGATGCTGCGGCTGTGAAATGTGCAGAGGAAGCTCACCAGGATATGTTGGGATGGTTTCAGAAACACATTAAATTTTAGGATATGTTAAGAGATTGATACTTATCTTTTCTGGGTATCACGTGCAAATTATGGGATTGTATGAATTATTACGGACAATAGTTTGGGGTTTTCTTCAAATACGTACAAGCTTATGCGACATTGTGTTGGAATACAATAAGATGCCTGCATGTGATCGTTGTTGATTACTGCATTATCATTTTAGCTATACCAAGTTTTGGCTCATACTTTTAAGCTTTTCTTCCTCTTTTTTAGTTGTTTTATTTTTTGGTTTTGTTGATTCATCATCTGTTGGTGTTGGATTTGGTGGCTTTTATATAGGTGGCAAGCGGGTGCTTGCATCGATTTCAAGCCAAGTTAATTTGTTCTTGTTGTATGTGGATCAAGAGAAAAAATTGGTATATGATCATTTTTGGGTTTACTCTAATGGGTTAATTCGAGTATAGTACTCTCCTCCATCTACGGAACAATTAGGTTGGGTTGGATCAATTTCAGGTTGACCTGATTTTTGTTTTGGGTCACTTATTCCTAATCTAAACTCGACCTGATTCTAGTTTCAGGTCGAGAATCATAACCTGAACCTAAGCTTGTCGATTTTGGTTTGACTCAAAGCCAACAAATGACCTGAACTTAAATTTAATCATTGCAATAATTCAATACGATGATTGATTCTTGAATATCAATGCCAATTTAACCAAATTTAGAAGATTTTTTTATATGTCTAGAAATTTAGCGTATTCAAGAAACGGGTTTGGTACAATACAATACAAGTAAAAAAAAACAATAAATATGTTATAAAAATTATGAGAGTCAGGTTGATTTCAGGTTGATTCGAGCTAAATTTGATCGGACTTCTAAATTAGATTGTTCGGTTTTTTTCAGGTTCAAAAAGTCAACATGAACCTGATCCAATATATTTTCAGGTCGGGTTGGGTAGGACCCATTTTTTATTTCAGGATGAAAATCTCAACCCAAACCCGAATGTTTCAGGTTAGGTTCAGGTCGGATTATCAAGTTGGGTCAACTTTTGCTAGCTCTACCTCCCTCTCTCAATCATCCATTATTTGGATTATGGTACAAAAATTAAGAATCGATCATATATTCTTATTTATTTAATTAGGTGGACCAACACGTCTAAAGAAATTGAGTAAAGCATTTTGACACAACCATGGGAAAAAAACAAGAGGATAGACAAGTTGGCCGGATTAGAGTGCGATGTGGACGGCACTAAACCACTACCCCAACCGTTTTTCGTGATTTAGGTTGGTTTGCGGTTTCAAAATTGTGGGTTAGTTTGATATTTCAAGCAATCGCCATTAGCAGTTTGGGTTGGGTTTGAATTTTTGTAAATCGAAACTGCAAATTTATATGATTGTTTTTAAAATATATATATATAGTTTATTAAAAAAGCATTTGACAAACTTAAGAGGCATACGAGTCTACTAGATAATACGACTATACAAGTTAATTCGAGTATAAACTAAGCTTGCTTGGTGGAGGTGGTGGAGAACTCACCTTATGACTTGGAGGTCACAAGTTCGAAGCCCACTACCTACTTGTGCTTGAGAGTACGGATATCTTTATATCCCCCTACTCTCAGGCATTGATCTGTGTAGCTGGACTGGCTGACCTGAGCGAGGTGATGGTCTAGTAGGGTCCTTCTTCTTACCAAGGGGTCCCCAGTGGGGGCCAAAACAAAGTTAATACGAGTATTAGTTTAAGTGTTTGCCTTCATCAGGCATCTACTCCTTTTTGCAATTCCCTTACCTCCCTCAGTTATCTGCTCCTACTCCTCCTATTTCCACTCATCTGCTCACTATTTATCATGTAGTTATAGAGAATTATTTACGGTTTATTCACCATATACCCCTGGCAATTTTTTTTGAACCATATACCCTCGCAGGTTTTCAAATTCACCATATACCCCCGATGTTTTAAAAAACACATCCACTTACCCTTATGCCTAACGGAAGGCTAACACCGTTAGTAATTAACCCCTAAACCCCCAATAATTCTAATTAACTAACCTAAACCTAATCTGAAACACTAACCCTAACCCCTAATCTAATACCCTAACTTTAACCCTAACCACCCTCCCCACCCCTTACCCCTTCGCCCCACTGCCCCACCACCCCGCAAAGCCGCCCCCTCCCCCGCATCCCCTCCCCTTCTAAAGTTGCGTAACCCCCTCCTTCCCCTTTCCCTCGCAATAGTCGCACCACCCTCCCCTTCCATTTGTCTGCACTAAAACAGTTGCACACATCGAACCCACCATTTTTGTGCACCAGAACTCGCGAACCCACACACCGAACCCTCGCAATACCGAAACTCGCAAACCCACACATCGAACCCCATAGACCCAAAACTCGCGAACAGCAAACTGTGGGGGAAGGGGAGGAGGGGCGGCAAGATTCGAAGAGGGTGGGGAGGGGGAGGGTGGGTTTGGTGGGAAGGGGTTTGCCTGGGCAGGGGTGGGGGAAGGGGGCTACAGGGGTGGTGGGAGGGGGGTTGTAGGGTTGGGGTGGTGGTTGGGTGGCTAGGGTATTAGTTTAGGGGTTATGGTTGGGGTTAAAAAGGGTTAGGGTTTAGGGGAGTTAATGAGGGTTGGAAAGTGAGATTAGAGATAAATGATTAACAGAAGTCTAAGATTAATGACTAATAGAAGTCTAACAATGTTAGTCATAAGGGTGGTTTGATGTATTTTATAAAATGTCATGGGTATATGGTGAATTTGAAAACTCGAAAGGGTATATGGTGCAAAAAAGTTGTCAGGGGTATATGGTAGAAAACCGAATTAATTAGTGGATTATCAACAACTTTCTTAGATTACAAAACTCATATCGCGGATGAAAATATGGTTGAACCGCACCGCACCAAGTGAACCATTTTCAATGGTTCGATTTGGTAGTTTGGGCAAAAGTGTGGTGCGATTTGTGTTGAAAAAATGTCAAACCGTATATTTGTGGTTTGCTTTGGGTTATGCACCAAAACGCACCAACCCAATCCACGAACAATCCTATAGACAAGGAGAGGGCTAACAGATCATAATTTACACATGTTTTACATGGAGTCGCGCTAGTGAGATGGTAGAGAAGTGGTCACAATGAATTTCTATATTCTACTTTGATTCTTGCGCTTGCAAGAAACTCATTAATAGGTTCCATAACTTTAGCTAAAATTGTCAACAACTACCTAATATATATCACTTTTCATAAACAACTACCTAATATAAAACTTTTTTAATTCAACTACCTAATACAACTATTCCGTCAACATAACACTACCAAAACCGTTAACTTTTGAATTTTCCGTTAACTTTTCGAAAATCCCCAATTACATGAACCCTAACTTTAACCATTTCAAACCCCATTTTAATAAATCTTAATTTCATCAATTTTCCTCCAAATCCCAATTTATAAACCCATATTTCATTAATTTTCCAAAAACCCCAATTTCTAAACCCTTATTTGTTAAGTAATTGGGGATTTCATTAATTTTCCTTAAGTAGAAATGCTCCACCAAAATTCATGGATGAAAATACATATTTGAGCTTCCTCCATGCAGTGAAAGTTAACTGAATCTTTCAAAGTAATCCCAGATTTTTGGGGGTTTTGAGCATTTTTTTAGGTGGGCTTTATGATACCTTGATTTAATAAGGGTTTAAAAATTGGGTTTTGGGAAATTAATGAAATCTGGGTTTATAAATCGGAATTTGTGGAAATATTGATGAAATTAAGGTTCATCAAAATGGGGTTTAAGTTCTTGAAATGATTGAAATTAGTGTTCATGTAATTGGGGATTTTCGAAAAGTTGACGGAAAATTCAAAAGTTAACGGTTTTGGTAGTGTTATGTTGACGGAATAGCTATATTAGGTAGTTGAATTAAAAAAGTTTTATATTAGGTAGTTGTTTATGATGATATTTATTAGGTAGTTGTTGACAATTTTGGCATAACTTTATTTGATGTTTGTGCTCTAATTTTTACGCCCGTAAGAATTCAAGATATGCTATTCGACAATCCTTGTTGCCTATTCGCACTAGTGAGTGTTTCGGGTATAAAACAGTGGACGTCAAGGGTTGACAACCATTGAAGGGATAACAAGGCTTGGCGGTGTTGGGAATGTCAGTGAATGTTTGTTAGTGTACCTACACAAGTAACAAGGGTGATTGGCGTCATGCGGCTGTTAAGGAAACCCATTTTGACAAGGTTCATCAAGGTAATGTGCATAAAAGGTAAGTAGGGTCAAACAGTGCAAGTGGTCTATATATAGGTAACAAACAGTAGGTCAGTTCCTATATAAGGAATCTTATACGTACATGTGCACCTCGTAATCACCTCGGTACACGTAGCAGTCATCTTCTTGCGTGCTTGTCAGACTGGCAAGTGTAGGCCAAGAGACCTGTCAGGCCAGGAAGTGCAACTACGTTAGCCTTCACTACTATGTCCGGTGAGACGTTGCTTGTCAACAAATATGGTGCTGACAAATATATGGCCGGCATTGAAGATGTCGGTTGTCTAGTCAAGTAGGGTTATACATCCCCGTATAACTCCCCCCCCCCAAGTGATGGCGGCACAATCGTGGGCCTATGCCACGTGTATAGATCTGTGAGTGGCAGTTGTACTCAGGCGATCTGAGCCGTTTACTTTTTGCTTTAAATGGGATAGTTACTCTCCCTTTCTCTCTTTTCCATTATCTTCCTTCTCGAAACAACTGTTCCCTTTCTTGGTAATCTTATCTCCTTTGTCCTTGTTTTGTTTTTATTTTTAAGTTTTTCCTTCTGTTTTCTTCCTCCTTTTCTCTTTTCGAGTTTCTCTTTGTGTTGCGCACTCTCTAGTGCGCTTCCTCAAACTGGGTTTTTTTTGGTCGGTTTCAATTTTTCTGGTGAGGACTCGAGCAGATTTCGTAGTTCTTTAGGCGGTTTCTTATTTTTGAAGTAAATTTCTCGACTTTCTCTTTCTTCTTTGCTTCTAGGTTCGTTCTTTCCTTTTTTCTTGGGTTTCTTCTTCGAACATGTACGAGGATGTCTAGTGCATCCAGGGATAGTCAGAACAAGGACTACACTACGACCCTTTTTTTAGCCTAACCCGAGTTTCCAGAAGTTTATTGCAAAGAGACCTCCACTAACATGACGGATGTGAGTGACAATCCTTCTACTCCGTAAGATTATGGTAGTCACCCATCCTCGGGGTGTCTTTCATAACCGCATACTTTTCTAGTGACACGAGAAAAGATGAAGCAGGGCTTGTCGGACCTCCGGGCAGAAATTGCGAGAGCAAAACGCCCGGATAGACGAGGCTTTCTCCTAAAATTCTGAAAAAACTTCGTCATGGAACCTTTGGTGAGTTAAGTCCTACACCGCCAAATGCCCCTTTGGATGCGGTGGAAATTGAACCTATCAGCCATCAATATTGGTTATCGTTAGACGAACAGGCGATATATGTGCAAATCTTGGGAAAGATGAAGTTATTATTGTTGTCCCTTCGCCAACCATGGATGATGTTGCAACTTCTCAGGAACCAGCAAATTGGGATGATGTTTTAAGTAGGGAAAAGATAAGCCTTGATAAAAGGTATTAGTGGTGAAGGCTTGCTGGGCGATCTAGAGTTGCTACTAGAGCCTCACCGAGAGAAAAGAAGCTCATGAGGTTGTTGACTTGGGCTCGTCTCATTTTGACAAGACACCCTTGGAAGCGACTAAGGTTAGGGTCGCTGCTAAAGTTGTAAGTAACCATAGGAATAATCCATGGCTGAAGATGCGTGATTAGAAATCATATACATTTTCTAAGTGTTGGTTGGCAACCATATATACAATTGTCGGGAGCCTCAACAAGTTTTCTTTGTTATCAAACAAGAATTACCCATAAAATGTCGCCTTATAGGTGGTCAGCTTTTTCTTTTCATTACTAAGTGTTAACCCCTTGTAGGTGGTGAGTTTTTTTATACTTTATAGCCTATTCATTAAGAAATTTAAATTCAATACAAATTTTCTCATTCCTAGACAAAAATACTACTTAAGCACACTAGGATTCCAACTACTAGCTAAGATCTTGCCGTCCATCTTGCTAAGTTTGTATGAGTCTGGAACTATTTCTTCTTGGATGATGTATGGGCCTTCCCAGTTGGTGGTGAGCTTTCCTTCAGTGTGAGCTTTGCCGATAGCTGTTGTTCTTCGTAAAACCAGATCGCCGACTTTCAGATGTCAATAACTTGCTTGCTTGTTGTAGGCTCTCTTCATTATGTCTTTCAAGGCTGCCAGCTTGATTTAATCTGCCAACCTAACTTCTGGCAAGAAATCCCAAGCTTCTTTCCGTAATTGTTCATTGCCTTCTTCCTCAAAGTATTAAGTTGTGATATTGGGTAAGCCAACTTCCACAAGTAGGACGAATCTACTCCAAATGCCAACCTGCATGGGATTTCGCCAATTGATTCTTTTTCCATTGTCCTATTCGACCATAGTACTCGTGGTATTTTCTCAGCCCATAATCCTTTCAGATAGTCAAGCTTTTTCTTCAATGCATTCAAAATTTGCTTGTTTGCTTCTTAAGTTGGCCATTGCTTTGCGAATGGCAAACTAATGAAAATAGGCAAACTTGACTTTGAATTCCATCAAGTATTTTTGAAATGGGCCACAGTCAAACTAAACGTCATGGTCAAAGACTGGCAGTGGGGATGCCGAATCTGGTGATGATGTTATTCGAGATGAACTCGATGACTTGCTGGGCTTTGATCTTAACAATCGGCTCAACTTCTACCCATTTAGTTAAGTACTCAATGTCGATAATCAGGAAACTTCTTGGCACCATTGGTTGTGGTGAATGGTTTAAGGATTTTCATTCCCCATTGTGCGAATGGTAGAGGGCATAAGATGGGCTGCATGTCATTAGCCGGTAAGTTGATTATTGGAGCGAACCTTTGCCATTTGTCACACTTCTTCATATACCTTTGCGCATCTGCCACCATTGTTGGCCAGTAAAACCCTGATGTGAGTGCTTTATGAGTCAATGTTTTTCCGCCAACGTGATTTCCACAAATACCTTCATGTATTTCCTCCATAATCTTTGTCACTTCATAAGCTGTAACACATTTGAGTAATGGCAAAGATAACACTTTTTTGAATAATTCTCCTTGGTAAATAATGAATCAGCTGGCCCTCTTCTTAACTTTAGTTGCTTCTTTCTTTTCTCCCGACAACTCTCTAGTTATATTGTATTTGACGATATTTGAGTACCATTCATCATGCCTGGTGACCGTAGCGACCAATATTATTTGCTCAATACTTTTTTTCTTTAGTATCTCTACCATGACGGTACTCTCGATGTCGATCAATGACGAGCTCGCCATTTTCGAAAGGGCACCGTCTTAGCTATTTTTTTGCTCTTGGGACGACATTGTTTGAGGCTTTGAACGAGAACGTGATAGCATATTCAAACACATGCTCTTCTAGTGATGTAATTACTATGCCGACCCCTGAACCATGTTGGGGTGAAGAGCCGTCAATTGATATCCTCCAATTAAGTTCTAGATCTCGTCAACCTCCGCTTCATATGTTGCCTCCACTATGAAATATGCTAAGGTTTGGGCGTTAATTGTTGGTTTAGGCTTGAACTCTAGCTCAAACTCTGACAACTCAATGACCCATTTCAGTTACCTGCCCGATGACTTCAACTCATGCAAGGCTTTCTCCAAAGGGTGGCTTGTCAAAATTTGCATAGAGTGTGCATTGAAGTATGGTCTCAATTTCCTTGCCGTAATTAAAACAACATACACTAATTTTTCAATGAGTTGTACCTCTATTCTGTGGGATTCAAGACATTGCTAACAAAATATACGGCACTGCTCCTTGTATTTGTCCACCAATAGTACTACTACCACTGTTCTCAGCATGGTCGACACGTACAACTGTAGTTGTCTTGTGGTAAACTTCAAGTAATTGTGGGCAGTTTACTCAAGTGTTCTTTTACCATGGCAGAGCCCTTTGCTTGCTCTTCTCTCATTCGAATTCTTTATTTCCCCTTGGAACTTTGAAGAAGGGCAAGGCCTTTTCAGTAAACTTGGAGATGAACTTGGTCAGCACTGCTATTCTCCTAGTCAATCTTTGTATGTCTCTTACATTTTTGGGTTCCGACAAGTTAATAACATCTTTGACGTTGCCGGGGTTGGCATCAATTCCCCTTTCACTGACAAGAAATCCAATAAATTTGTTAGACTTGACGCCAAATACACACTTCTTTGGGTTGAGCTTCATTTGGAAGCGCCTCAGTGTCTCGAACGTCATTTGAAATCTTTCAGGTGATCTTTCTTGGTATTGCTTTTTACAATAAAGTCATCCATGTATACTTCCACATCTTTCCCTTTACTGAGCTTCAAACACCTTGTCGACCAGTTTTTGATATGTCACCCGGCGTTTTTCACCCTAAAAGGCATGGCTTTATAACAAAGTACACCGATATTTGTGATAAATATTGTTTTCTTTTTATCTCCTTTGAAGAGGCTTATCTGATGATAAACTGAATAGGCATCCATAAAGCTCAGCATGGTACGTCCATTTGTTGAGTCACAAGCTGATCAATTCTCAGCAGGGGGTAACAATCTTTCAGACAATCTTTGTTAAGATCGATGAAGTCCACACACATTCTCCAATGATCATTTGCCTTTTTCTTTACCATGACGATGTTTGCCAGGTATGATGGGAAATCACATGGTTCGATGAAATCACTCGCCTATAATTTGTTTATTTCCTCTTTTATGGCCCTATTTTTCTCTATAGAGAATGTTCTCTTCTTTTGTTTCACTAGTTTAACAAAGTCGTCAATGTTCAAATGATGCAGTGTGACCTTTGGATCTATACCCGACATCAAATACTCCTGATTGTTTTTCATGTCTTTACAATCTTCAGTGGTATGGTCGTGATCTTTATGAAAGTCGCACCATTTGTTCCTATTCCGGTCCTTGTGAAACATCTTGCACGGGCCTTGCCACTTGTCGTCATCTTTATGCATGGCGACAATCTGAGCTCTAAGTTTGCTTAAGGTATATAACTCTTAATCTCCTTTCTCTTGCTTGGACCTACTCGCTTTTTCTCCTTGGTGATTTCAGGATCAACTCTCCTTGTGTTCGAAACTCGGTCAAACTCCTTGCTTTTAATGAATTTGTTTGTCTTACCCAAAAGTGCCACCAAGGTCTTTAAGCTTTTCCTCCCTAGCTAGCTCCTAAAGTTGCCATTTTTCAAGCCAGACATCAGTATGGCAACCTCTTGTTCCAAGTTTGGTATTGTTATTGCTTCTCTATTGATCCTCACCAAGAAATCTCTAAAGCTTTCATTCTCCCCTTACTTCAATGCCATGAGCTCTCCAGTAGTTCTCTCTCGCCTTCTGTTGCTGACAAAATGTGTATAGAATTTGGCTGACAATTGATAGAAATCCTTGATGGATGCCGGTGGCAGGCTTCTAAACCAGGTTTGGGCTATGTCCATCAGGTAGCTGGAAAAACATTGCACCAAATAGCGTATGACTGGGTGTATGGGTGCATATGCTGACAAGTGGTCTATTGGATCAGTCGTGTCGTCATACTTGCAGGATGACATCTTGATCTGTTGCATGGGCTCCTCTTAGTATCTCTCAATTAAGGGTGATCCTCATGGTGTAATAGGAGCATGTTGTCATCCTGAGTAAGTACTAGATGTCCTATCTTGCTGAACAATGTATCCCCGTGATCTTTGAGTCAATTTACATGAGACACATGGATGACCGAAGCTACCAACTATGCCAACGGTAACCTTTACAAAGAAAGACTCAGAAGGTATCATCTTCCCGCATGACGATCCTCTTGTTATCACTATAAATGCTGCAAATTGTGTCATCCATAGAGTATTAGTAGATAGTGGAAGTTCCACCAATGTCTTGTTCATGACTGCTTTCAACAAGATGAACATTGGCCTTGAGCATTTAAAAGTCATCATACCCTGTAACGGGTTTCACGGGAGCTTCCCTCGTATCGAAATGAGCCATCAAGCTACCAGTAAAGATTCATCGTGATGAGAAAGCAAGAGACTTGATGGTGGAGTTTCTTGTAGTGGATGTTCCCACGGCTTTCAATGCTATCATTTGGCATCCGCTAATTCATGATGCATAAGCAATGGTGTCAACATTACATATGATCATGCTGTACATGTCCAATGCCAGACAACTTGAGAGGTTGAAGGGCACTCAGGAGTCAGCACGATTTTGCTACCATACCATGATGAAATGCAAAAATGAGAAAAGAAAAGTAGAAGAAAACCTTTATGGAGAGACCGTCAAAAGAATTTGTATCCGACCAGTCCTTGAAAACATAAAGATAACTAGTGAGGAACTACAACCTAGACCGGTTGAAGTACGTCAGCCTGGAAGAGAAACTGAAGAAGTTGAACTGAATGACGGCAAAAAGGAGAAAACCGTCAAGATAGGATCCGACATGGATTTGAAAGTCAAAGTAAACTTAATCACCCTGCTTAGAAAGAACGCATATGTGTTTGAATTCTCAATATTTTTTGAAAAAGATTTAATGTATTACTTATACAAAAAGGTGGATATTTTATTAAGGGAGCTTATTTGCTATAATACTCTATGAGAAGTTTTTCATGGTGCACATGATTGAGGACGAAAAATACCGTTAAAACTTGTGTTGATTTGAAGATAATTGTTGGTCCTAGATGCATGCTTGGTGACGATCTACACGACCCCAATTAGGGGCTTTGGTGTTACAAGTCGAGTATTACTATATTTCCTTGGACTATTTTAATGAGATTACAAGTTTACAAGTTATCTTACTTAATGACCTTTTGTCTAAAGTTATATTGTAACACCCCCGCCGACCCGAACCCTTCTTTAGTCGATAAAATTCGAGTTTTGGAGAAATAAAATCCACGAAGGTTCGACCCGACGGGTGGCGCTACCGCCACACTTATAACCTTGGAAATAAATGCAAGACTAAATTAAAAACAAACTAAACTCAAATTCATTAATCCTTACAACCATGTGATTCGTTTATTAAACATTACTAATTAATTAAGTGTTTACAGAGTTCCCGCGGAAGCTAATCATATGCTAAGTGGATGACAACTCTAAATGATCCCCCTTTTTGTTCCCCCGATCGATCACCCACCTACACAAATACATTGAAAAGAGAAAAGAGAGACAAGCTCCCAAAAATCAGAAAAACTGAGTAATTCCAACGCCATCCCGTAAAATACTTAAGTCGAAAATACTTTGTAAAATAGTAGATTAACAGTTTTGGAAGTCATAGCACATATACACATTTATATACACTGAATAATCATATCATTGATTCAATTGATCCTGTTATTCAAGGCGAGGAAAGAGAACGCCAGTAAGTCGGGGCGAACCCCTGTAACCACTTACTTCAACATTGTAGGCCGGGGCGAACCCTTGTGACCACCTACTTGTAGGCCGGGGCGAACCCCTGTAACCACCTACGGATATCATAATGGCTATAATAACAGAGTCCCTAGTGTGCACACCCCTTCTACTTGGATCACAACAAGATAGAAGGAAGACAGTAACAGAATAATCAGCATAGTAACCAGAGAACCTGTAGGGGCCGCTGAACCACTCATACAGGGCAACCTGTTCATCATTTCCCTCCGATATTTCACTTTACGTGATTAACATCTTTTAATTCACGTTATCACATAAATCATGTGTTCATTTACGGCATCTTGTTCAATTCAATGTGAACATATTCAATCCATCATAAACTCAATCCATTATTCATAGCGATTTCAATAACTCAATTCATATTCACGACCATCACTTGAGTTCGTTTATCACTTCAGATTCATAATCATTTCATTATCACAAGTTCTTACCGATCCCAACCTTCATAAAGTCTCAATATTAATAACAATAATAATATTCATGATAATCATAATGATATAAAGTAATAATAATAACAATAATAATCATAATAAGAATAATTATAATGATCATAATAATATAATAATCATATTAATATACTAATAATAATCATAACATTATTAAATGACATTAACCGATTTTAATAACGTTAGAGTAAACATCGTTGTAATATCGTACATCGTCCATCGTCATTATTCATAATTCATAATTGAAATCCATAGTCGTTGTCCATTTTGTTATTCATATTCATAATCTGCAATAAACCATACTTATAAATTTTATAAGCACATAATCACGTAATCAATTCGTTTTACCCTAACGTTATCTATGTTTAGATGGACATCAGAGATTACCTCGTGACGCGTGCCCAAAGTTAAATTCACAAACGTATTAGCACTCCTGGTATTCCTCTTTTACGTAATCGGAGTCTACAATAAATGTTAACGAGATCTAAGTTAGTTCCTAAATAACCCCTTTTTATATACTTATAAAAAATGTACGATTTAAATAATCCAAATAACTTAAAGAATTTCTTAATGATCTTTAAGAGAGTTTATAAATCAAAGTAAATCATTTATGAAATAATTTTAACTTCTTACAAAAGTACTTCAACTTGACTTTATTAACTTAAACAATTTTTTTTTTTTAACATAGAATACTAATTTTATTATACTCCTTATTTTATTTTAGAAAATCAAGAAATATTTTTAAGTTATAAAAGATTAAAGTGAAACTAAAACTAACTTAGTAAGATAGACTAATTTAGGAAAGTCAAAGGTCTTGGGTTTAAAAAAAATAAAAGTAATAAACTAAGTAAGACACAAATAAACAAAATGGCAAAAGGAAGAAAAGGTTTCAAAAGAAAACAAATCAGTTTCTCAAACTTGAGAAACAGAACAGAGGGAAAATGAAGGAGGGGGCGACAGAGGGCGAAACAGGGAAGATGCGAAGGAGAAAGGTGGTGTTGGCGGCATTTGTGTGTGGCAGTGGATCGCCGGCGAAGCTGAGGCGGTGGTCGAATAGAGGGAGGCTGGGTTCGAGAGTTGTGCGAGAGAGTGGAGGTGGCTGGGCACAACAGAGCTGCGAATTGGGGGGGTTTTGACTGGCGGTTCGCGGCGGTTGCAGGCCAGAACTCAGTCAATTCAGGTGATTCGAGGGTGGTCGAAGGTGGTGAGGTGGTTTCCGATGGAGGAAGAAAACAGAGAGATTGTTTATGGTGGTTTGAATTTTCATTTTTAATTTTCAAAACAAAATTTCAGAAATTAGGAAGAAGAGAATTAAATTGAAGCAACCCTTTTGAGTTGTTTTGCTTGAGTAATTTGGTGAGAGAGTTCAGTATTTATAGAAGGGGTTCGAGCAGAAAATGTAATTGTGGTTGAGTGAGCTGTGTTGAAATTCTTGGTTTGAGTGCTTTGAACCAGACGAAGGAGAAGAGATGAAGGAAGGTGTCGCAAAATCTTGGTTTGAGTGTTTAATTCAGACGAAGAAGAAGGGAGGAGATGGAGGAAGGTGTTGAATTTTTTCTTGGTTGTTGTGCCTTGAATCAGTCGAAGGAGAAGGAGGGAGGATGAAGATGAGAAATCAGTTTTCTTCTTTCTTCTTTTGTTTTGTTTTCATTTTATTTGTATTTTTATTTTTATTTTTTTTGGCTAAAAGGCATATGGGTATGGATTTGGCACTTGGGCTTTGTACAATATGGATGGACAATTATGAATGGACAATTAGTATAAGGATACTCATAACAAATGTAAAAGTTTATTTAATTAGAAATAATGAAATGAATAATAAAACAAGTAAATGATTTATTTTAAACTTTGTTAAATAAATCAAAACTAAATGAAATAATTATTTTAATAAACATAGTTATCAAATAAAATCACATTATCATAAAATAAATTTTGAGTGGAAATTATATTAAACCTAAATAAATAATAAAATGACTTTTGAAAATTCGGGTTATTACATCTACTCCTCCTTAAAAACAAAGTTCGTCCTCGAACTTTAAAATTAGATGTTTAATATTAACCAAACATTAATTTTGCGCTTTGTTAGTATTACATTCGGTTCCCCTTAAGGAGTTTCGTCCCCGAAACTCGATAATCATACCTTAGAAAAGAGTTCAGGATAACGCTTTCTCATGTCGTCTTCTGTTTCTAACTTTATTGCCTTGTTTCGGCTGTTTCTCGTTTTGGAATCAAGGATTCTAACAGGACGTTCCTCAAAAGTGAGGGTCTCATCTAGTTCAATGGTTTCAAGTTGGACAACATGGGAGGGGTCAGAGATGTATTTACGAAGTTGAGACACATGAAAAACATTATGAACCTTGGCTAATTTTGTAGGTAACGCTAACCTATAAGCCACTTGTCCAATTCTTTTCAATATCTCATAGGGTCCAATAGAACAAGGACTTAGCTTTCCTTTCCTACCGAACCTCATTACTCCCTTTGTTGGTGAAACTTTCAGCAACACTTTCTCTCCAACTACAAATTCCAAATCTCGTCTCCTTTGATCGGCATACGATTTTTGTCGATCTTGAGCTGCTTTCATACGCTCTTGAATCAACTTCACCTTGTTGCTAGTCTCTTCTATCATTTCCGGTCCTAAATTCAACGATTCATTCACATCATTCCAACATATAGGACTCCTACATTTTCGTCCATACAACGCCTCATAAGGTGCCATTCCTATTCTCGAGTGATAATTGTTGTTGTACGAAAACTCAATGTACATCAAATGATCATCCCAATATCCTCCGAAATCCATCACGCATGCTCTCAACATATCCTCCAAGGTTTGAATGGTTCTTTCTGTTTGACCATCTGTTGCTGGGTGGAAAGTTGTGCTGAATTTCAATAGTGTACCCACGGTTGTTTGAAGTTGTTTCCAAAACTTAGATAAGAATCTCGAGTCCCTATCTGAAATGATGTCCTTCGAAACACCATGCATCCTAACTACCTCATTAAAGTAACCATCGGCCAATTGTTTCAACGACCAAGTATCCTTCATTGCTACGAATCTTGCCGTTTTGGTCAAATGATCCGCTATTACCCATATTGCATTCTTTCCTGACCTCGTATTCGGTAATCCCATGATGAAATTCATAGAGATAGATTCCCATTTCCATCCTGGCACTTCCAACGGTTGCAATTTTCCTCCAAGCTTCATATGTTGTATTTTCACCTTCTGGCAGGTTAAACATTTTGCCACAAAGTCGGCAACTTCTTGCTTCATTCTAGGCCACCAAAAATGCTTCTTCAAATCCTTATAAAGCTTATCTCCTCCTGGATGTATGGAATACTGCAAACTATGGGCTTCCCTTAGGATTCTCGTCTTGAGTTCCTCGTCCTGTGGTACACACAATCTTTGTTTATACCTTGCAACGCCATTGTCATCAATCTTGAACTCTGGTTCTTGACCACTTTCTTTCATCTCTCTTAACTTACTCAACCACTTATCTGCAGCTTGTTTCTCCTGAATCTCCTCGAATATGTCCAGCCCAACAGTAAGAGTATTCAATTGAGCTTCCACATAACCGGGTTCTACTATTTCCAAATTCAATCTCTTAATCCCCTCACACAAATCATTCGCCAGATTCAAAACGTTTAGCGAATGAGCACTCTTTCTTCTCAATGCGTCAACTACTTTGTTCGCTGTTCCTTCTTGATACACTATCTTCAAATCATAATCGTTTATAAACTCTAGCCAGCGTATTTATCTCATATTCAACTCCTTTTGCGTCAATAGATACTTTAAACTCTTGTGATCTGTATAGACTTTACACTGCACTCCATACAAGTAATGTCTCCATATTTCAGTGCAAACACAATTGCTCTCAACTCCAAGTCATGAGTAGGGTGATTTTGCTCATGCGGTTTTAGTTGTCGCGACGCATAGGCCACTACTTTGCCATGTCTCATCAAGACACACCCAAAACCTTTCTTTGAGGCATCACTATAAACTTCAAATCCTTCTACTCCGGTGGGTAATGTCAATACCGGGGCTATTGTAAGTCTTTTCTTCAACTCTTGAAATGCTTCCTCACACTTATCATCCCAATGAAATTTTGTTGTTTTCTTCATCAGGTTAGTGAAAGGTTGGGCCGTTCTCGAAAAATCTTTCACGAATCTTCGGTAATATCCAGCTAAACCCAAGAAACTCCTTACGTCGTTCTTAGGTTGAGGCTAATCGGTCACTGCTTTAATCTTCGTGGGATCTACGGAAACACCCTCTTTTGTTATCACGTGACCCAAAAATGATACTTTTTCCAACCAAAATTCACACTTTGAGAACTTGGCATACAACTGCTTTTCTCGAAGAATCTCCAATACTTTCCTCAATTGATCTTCATGATCTTCTTTATCCTTCGAGTACACCAATATATCGTCGATGAATACAATCACGAACTTATCCAAGTATGGCTGGAATGTCCTGTTCATGAGATCCATGAAAGCTGTTGGCGCATTAGTGAGTCCAAAAGGCATAATTATGAACTCATAATGGCCATATCTCGTACAAAAGGTTGTTTTCGGAATGTCCTCTTCAGTAATTCGCAATTGGTGATAACCCGATCTCTAATCGATCCTTGAAAACACTGTTACACCTTGAAGTTGATCGAACAAATCCTCGATTCTCGGCAGCGGGTAATTATTCTTCACCGTGGCATTATTCAACTCCCTATAATCGATGCACAATCTCAAAGATCCATCTTTCTTCCGGACAAACAATACTGGGGCTCCCTAAGGCGAAACACTAGGTCGAATGTACCCTTTTTTCAACAATTCCTCCAACTGCACCTTCAATTCTTGCATTTCTGCAGGTGTCATTCGATACAAAGTCTTAGAGATAGGTCATGTTCCCGGGGCTAAGTCGATCTTGAAGTTCACTTCTCTGACAGGCGGTATTCTAGGTAACTCTTCGAGAAATACATCAGGAAATTCCTTTAGTACCAAAATTTGAGTCAACTCCTCGTTTTCCACGCTCACATCCCTTACTTGGCATAGGTAGACTGGGTAGCCGTTTCTAAGATAGGTTTGAAGGTTTATGGCAGAGATTATTTTGACGTCAAGCTGGAAGATTATGCCTTTATAAGATACCTTATTTCCCTTTAGTCCTCTAAGAGATATTTTCTGGTTATGACACTCAATTTTGGCCTTATACTTAGCTAACCAATCCATTCCCAAGATAACGTCAAAGTCTTTTAGGTCAAAAAGGATAAGATCGGTCGGTAATTCAGTACCAGCTATGACTACAGGGGTATTTTGGAAAAGAGATTTACAAGAAACAGTTTCACCTGTGGGCATGGTGCAATCCCCCACAATTTTAAAGGATTTTCATTAATATATTAAAGTATTTATGTAGTTATATTTAAATCCAAATGAGTTTGGAAAATGATTTGACTTTTAAAAAGGGTTGACTATTTTAAAAGTCAACTAAAAATATTTTTCATAGCTTAATAAAATTTGTAATGTTTTAATTAAGCATGTTTTAATAAGAGTTTTAATTTTAAAAGCATATTTGAAAAGAAAGCTTAATGGAATCGAAAGCCCAAAAGTGATAAAAAGGGAAAGGATTATTTGATGACTAAAGTCCTAATGAGCCCATCTTATTAGTCATCAAAGTTTTAATTATTAAAATCTCTTTTCCTAAGCCCAAAAGGAAAAGCCTCTATTTAAATATCCTAAAAACCCAAATTTTACCCTACACACTTTATTTCTCTCTCCTCCTTCCACGTGACTTCTTCTTTTTCTCTCTCTACCCGGCGCCTTCTTTTTCTTCTCCTCTTTGAGCTGTTTTCATATTTTCTCTCAAAAGTTGTTTCTTCTTCGCTAAGTAACGTTTCTTGTTGAACAAGAAACTCACAAATCTTTTCAAGAACCAAGAAGTGTTGCCGCCGTCCTCTTTGTGCTCAGCCGTCCGCGCCTTCCTTCCTCCTTGTTGTGGTTGTATTTCTTTTCTTCTTCTCTAAGATTCCATTAAAGTATTAGTTTTTATATTATTTTATTGTTTATTAGCATGTTTATGATTTAAATTATTGTTTTATATGCAAAATATATTTCGGCTATCATATATGTAAAAATAATAAATTTCAGATTTATTATATTAAGTTATTTTCAGTTTTTATTATGAAAGATATAATTTTAGGGTTTTAATCACTAGAAACTATATTTATAAAATATAAATCATGAGATTTGGTTAGCATATAATTTTATATGTATTAAATATATTTTCAGAAGATTTAAAAATTTTATAAGTGCTGTAATTTCAGAAATAGTATTTTAAGGGTTTTAAATGATTTTTAATCACTAGAATAGTTGTACTATACTAGGGATTAAAAATAAGAAAGTTTGATACGTAAAAACGATTTTAAAACACGTTTAAGGGGTTTGGGTCGTTTTTAAAGTTGCTGTAAATTTTTAGTTCAAGTATTTATTTCATTAATTTTATTTTATAGGCGGAGAATTCGTAGTAGGAGACTTTTAGAGCGTAAAAGTGGCCTACAGATTCGTTTATACAAGGTACGTACATAGTCTACGTGCTATATGATTTAGAAACTTGCTTAGGGATTTTATTTTAGTATCATGTATAGGACTCTGTTGTTCATATATATGATTTACTAGAATTGTTTTACATGTTATTTGCCTGTGTGCTACATGTAAACTAGAAGTATTTATGAGTATAAATGTTTGTATGGAAGTTTGATGCAAGCAGATAAGCAGAAGTATTAATTCGTGAGTGAATTAATGTAAGTAAGATTGAATCATGTGTTACATGGATTCTGAGTATTATTTATTTATCTTATAAGAACCGTGGATCTTATTTGGTAAGTATGAGTTATACCTATATAAAGGTATAGTTTACTGTTGGCTAGGTTCAACAGGCAAGTTAGTAAAGTATTAAAAGAAGTTAAAGGAGTCTTGATTGATAAGTTGTGAACACTTGTTAATTCTAAGATAAAAAGGTTTTCCGTATGATTATGTGGTTATTAGTTATGTGTTATGTGCTTGGTTGGTGTCAACACAAGTATTAAAATGAATGCAACGTAAAGTGAAACGAGAATAGGTTATAGACTTTAGACTGGTGCACGTCTAGAGTTAGACACTAAGGGTTGGGATGCATGGGGAGCGTGCCATGGATTTTCCTAGGATTGGATTGATCACCTTTCCTCATTAGTTAAAGGTTCCTCGATATCGCAGGTCATTTTGGATTACAGAGTCATGACCGTATTTCCTATTTCAGTATAGACAACTCGTCCCATAACTATTCCATTTAAAGAAGAAATAAAAGTTTAGTCTAGTTCAGTAAGAGTCGTCTGCAGTTTATTATATGTTTTAGTATTATTTATTCCTGCAAGTTATATTTCTGTAGTATCATGTTTAGGGTTATGTATGTCTGATATGTAGTACACAGCTTTGCTGATTACGTGCTTGTCTGTGTTTGTGATCATGGCTTTGCCTATTGATCCTGTGGTGATCCTTCGGGGGAGCAGAGTTAAGGACAGCATTGACATTATAGGTTCGAAGATGCATATCATATGGGAATCTGGAATGGAGAGGCTCTTGTATTACTAGAACCATTTAAGTTGTTTTTCTAGGAGTTTATGCTTTCAGACATAGTTTAAGTTGGTGTGTTTAGTTTCTGACATTGTTATTGGTTTCATAAGTTTTTAATAAAGTTGTTTTTAATATGTTGTTTTCCGCTGCAAAATTCTGAGTAAGCCGAAACATTATCACACGGGCGATAATGCCTGGGTAGTTCTCTAAGGTTATTGTAAAAGTATTTTCTAGAAAGAGAGAATTATCAGGGTGTTACACATGGCTATATTGGCTCGACAAGACTGGGTAGACTCGAGGGGATACTTATTAACAAAAGTGCTAGAAATAAAAGAATGAGACGCTCCTGAAGCAAAGAGTACATAAGCAGGATTTGAGTTAACGAGAAAAGTACCAGTCACAACGTTAGCATCGGTGTCAGCTTCCATTCGGCTCATGACATTGATTCTTCCATTGGTGTAGCCCCCATTGCCATTCTTTCCATAGTTTCGATTTCCACTTCCAAAAGGGCGGTTGTTCAGGTTTCCGTTATGTGCAGCATTTCCTCCACTGGGACGATTGCTATTGAAGTTTTGGATTCTGTTTCCACCTCCAATGTCGCTATTGTTACCATTATTCTCACTTGGTCCATTTTGAGCTTGCTTCTTGGGACAGTTGAACGATTTGTGATCTACTTCTCCACACGCAAAACATTTGATCCGTTCACCCTGACAAGTGAATTCTGGATGGCTCTTGGTACACTTTTTGCAAACAAAGTTCCTTTGTATCCTATTCCCTTGTTGGGCCTGTTGTCCATAATTCTGATTATTCGATTGTTGTAGCGTCAACCATTATTGTTGTTGTTGTTGGGCCTTTTATCGTACCCTTGGTTGTTGTTGCTAGCAGGTTCCTTCCGTTTATGTCTACTTAGCACTTCTTTCTGACGCTGTAGAATTCTCTCTCGGTTCGAGGCCTTAGCACATGCCTCCGCGAAAGTAGTTGAGGTACTACCTCCCATTCGAGTCTGAAAATCAAACTTAAGTCTGTCTTCAAACTTCTGAGCCTTAGTTCCCTCATCTGGAACTACAGTTGGACAAAAGCGAGCATACTCATTGAATTTCTGAGCGTACTCTTGCATACTCATGTTATAGCTCTAGTTGAACCTACTAAACTCATTATATTTCTGCCTACGAATGTGCTCGGGGAAGAATCGAGCCTTAATCGCTATCTTAAACGTTTCCCAGTTAAAGTTTTCTTGAGCTTTAACAATGGGTCCTACACTTTCCCACCAAGTATCAACGTCCTCGTGCAAGTAAAAGGTAGCTTGGTCTACCTTCTGGGCCTCAGGCGTACCCGTGGCCGTGAAAATCTTTTCGAAGTCTCTTATCCAATTTTCGAGAAGTAATGGGTCCTCTCTACCGACAAAGGTTGGTGGTTTCAAGGCGGAAATCTTTTTCGCCATTGCAGCTTGCGGATCATCTCCATGGTGGTTGTTGTTGAGTTGGTTTTGAAGAACTAAGCCAAAGCTTTGAGCTAGTTGCTCGAGAGTCCTAAGTCGTGCTACCACTTGTTCAGGAGTTTCAGCCATTTGATTTTCTTGTCGCCTTACTCTAGATCGCGTGTAAACGTATTGCATAAGCTACCTGCATTATTCACATTGGTGTTCCCACCATTTACACTGATTCTTAAATAAGGTGTAATTCACATAAATACATAATCAAAGCTCATTCGATTCATTTACTTTTTCACATAGCATATTCAGGTCATATACCAAAATTTCATCAGTTTATTTACTCAAAAGAGTACCATGCACATTGCATTCATCACATAAGAGTTGTCTTAGTTTTCATAACTAAGAAATACTAGCATCACAAAGCAAATAAGTTAACACTAGCGTTAAGAAGTCTACTACAGGTTTGCTTAGATTTCCTAGTGGTTAAGGCTAGCAAGGGTTGAAGGTTTTACTCTTCATCCTCGGACGGGTCTTCTTCCTCATCTTCGTTTTCATTTTCACCATGGATTTCAATGGGTGGGGCAAGGCTTCTTTCTATTTCTTCATTGTCACTGTAGTCGGGTTCATCGTCGTCGGAGGTTCCGTACTCATTAAGCCACTTGGCTCTAGCATCGAGCATTCTTTTCTCCAGGTAACTCAACGTGAGATACCACTTCCCTTTCCATATGTAGCGCTCATAGTTTGGCCTTCCATTTTTCAGAATATCCGAGTATTCATTCTTGAGTCTGGCATAAGGGCCATCGTTGGGAAGAGTGTGAATTAAAACATCGACCTGTTTAGGTGGCGTGAGGTAATCTAAATACATGTGACCTTCATTGAGGTGATAACACTTCATGGTTAGTCGTAACCTATAGATGTAAGCTGAAATCGACTCTCCTACCCTCATCCTTAGAAGGTAAGGTCCTTGACGTGGGGCTCTGGTGCATTTCCTGGCTGTCATACGTGTCCTGGCCATCTAATAAAATATAAACAATTAATAAGTACCTTTAACGAGTACTTTCATATACATGCACACTTAACCCATTCGTACCCATACTAAACCCTTAAGTCACATATTAATCCTAATTTCATTTCTCCTAAATATTTTATTATCTTGACTTCCTAAACAAATTTTAAGTTTAACCCTATTTGATTCACTTTCCTTAATTTCTATATTTTGACAATTTTAATCTTTCCCTAGTTAATCTAAACTCGGCTCTGATACCATTCTGTAACACCCCCGCCGACCCGAACCCTTCTGTAGTCGATAAACTCGGGTTTTGGAGATATAAAATCCACGAGGGTTCGACCCGATGGCTGGCGCTACCGCCGCACTTATCCCCTTGGTATCCCTTTTTGTTCCCCCGGTCGATCACCCACCTGCACAAATACATTAAAAAGAGACAAGAGAGACAAGCTCCCAAAAATCAGAAAAACTGTGTAATTTCAACTCCATCCCGTAAAATACTTAAGTTGAAAATACTTTGTAAAATAGTAGATTAATAGTTTTGGAAGTCATAGCACATATACACATTTATATACACTGAATAATCATATCATTAATTCAATTAATCCAGTTATTCAAGGAGAGGAAAGAGAACGCCAGTAAGCCGGGGTGAACCCCTGTAACCACTTACTTCAACATTGTAGGCCGGGGCAAACCCCTGTAACCACCTACGGATATCATAAAGGGCCATAATAACAGAGTCCCTAGTGTGCACACCCCTTCTACTTGGATCACAACAAGATAGAAGAAAGACAGTAATTGAATAATCAGCATAGTAACCAGAGAACCTGTAGGGGCCGCTGAACCACTCATACAGGGCAACCTGTTCATCATTTCCCTCCGATATTTCACTTTACGTGATTAACATATTTTAATTCACGTCATCACTTAAATCACGTGTTCATTTACGTCATCTTATTCAATTCAATGTGAACATATTCAATCCATCATAAACTCAATCCATTCATAGCGATTTCAATAGCTCATTTCATATTCACGACCATCACTTGAGTTCGTTTATCACTTCAGATTCATAATCATTTCATTATCACAAGTTCTTACCGATCCCAACTTTCATAAAGTCTCAATATTAATAACAATAATAAATAATAATATTCATGATAATCATAATGATATAAAGTAATAATAATAACAATAATGATCATAATAATAATAATTATAATGATCATAATAATATAATAATCATATTAATATACGAATAAAAATCATAACATTATTAAATGACATTAACCGATTTTAATAATGTTAGAGTAAACATTGTTGTCGTATCGTACATCGTCCATCATCATTATTCATAATTCATAATCGAAATCCATAGTCGTTGTCCATTTTGTTATTCATATTCATATTCATAATCCGCATTAAGTCAATAATCCATAATTATACTCCATACTTATAAATTTTATAAGCACATAATCACATAATCAATTCGTTTTACGCTAACGGGATCTATGTTTAGATGGACATCATAGATTACCTCGTGATGCGTGCCCAAAGTTAAATTCACGAACGTATTAGCACTCCTGGTATTCCTCGTTTACGCAATCGGAGTCTACAATAAATGTTAACGAGATCTAAGTTAGTTCCTAAATAACCCCTTTTTATATATGTATATAAAATGTACGATTTAAATAATCCAAATAACTTAAAGAATTTATTAATGATCTTTAAGAGAGTTTATAAATCAAAGTAAATCATTTATGAAATCATTTTAAGTTCTTACAAAAGTACTTCAACTTGACTTTATTAACTTAAACAATTAATTTTTTTTTTAATATAGAATACTAACTTTATTATACTCCTTTTTTTATTTCAGAAAATCAAAAAACTTTTTTAAGTAATAAAAGATTAAAGTGAAACTAAAACTAACTTAGTAAGACAGGCTAATTTAGGAAAGTCAAAGGTTTTGGGTTTGAAAAAAAAAAGTAATAAACTAAGTAAGACACAAATAAACAAAAAGGAAAAAGGAAGAAAAGATTTTAAAAGAAAACAAGTCAGTTTCTCAAACTTGAGAAACAGAACAGAGGGAAAACGAAGGAGGGGGCGACAGAGGGCGAAACAGGGGAGATGCGAAGGAGAAAGGTGGTGCTGGCGGCATTTGTGTGTGGCGGTGGATCGCCGGCGAAGCTTAGACAGTGGTCGAATAGAGGGAGGCTGGGTTCGAGAGTGGTGCGAGAGAGTGGAGGCGGCTGGGCACAACAGGGCTGCGAATTGGGGGGTTTTGACTGGCGGTTCGCGGCGGTTGCAAGCCGGAACTCAGTCGATTCAGGTGATTCGAGGGTGGTCGAAGGTGGTGCGGTGGTTTTCCGATGGAGAAAGAAAACAGAGAGATTGTTTATGGTGGTTTGAATTTTCATTTTTAATTTTCAAAACAAAATTTCAGAAATTAGGAAGAAGAGAATTGAATTGGCAAACCTTTTGAATTGTTTTGCTTGAGTAATTTGGTGAGAGAGTTCAGTATTTATAGAAGAGGTTTGGGCAGAAAATGTAATGGTGGTTGAGTAAGTTGTGTTGAATTCTTGGTTTGAGTGCTTTGAACCAGACGAAGGAGAAGGAGGGAGATGAATGAAGGTGTTGCAAAATCTTGGTTTGTGTGTTGAATTCAGACGAAGAAGAAGGGAGGAGATGGAGGAAGGTGTTGAATTTTTTCTTGGTTGGTGTGCCTTGCATCAGTCGAAGGAGAAGGAGAAGGAGGGAGGATGAAGATGAGAAATCAGTTTTCTTCTTTCCTCTTTTGTTTGTTTTCATTTTATTTTTATTAATTTTTTTTTGGCTAAAAGGCATATGGGTATGGACTTGGCACTTGGGCTTTGTACAATATGGATGGACAATTAGTATAAGGATACCCCTAACAAATGTAAAAGTTTATTTAATTAGAAATAATGAAATGAATAATAAAACAAGTAAATGATTTATTTTAAACTTTGTTACATAAATCAAAACTAAATGAAATAATTATTTTAATAAACATAGTTATCAAATAAAATCACATTATCATAAAATAAATTTTGAGTGGAAATTATATTAAACCTTAATAAATAATAAAATGACTTCTGAAAATTCGGGTTATTACATATACTTAGTGTGTCATATTAGTTTTAAGAGTTAAAATTAAAAGTTATGTAATAATATTTCTTTCCAAAAGTAAATAAAATTTTCAAAAAACCACACAAAACCCTAGCCGATATCCCCTACTCTCTTCTTTTTGCAGAAAATCCTCTAAACGGCAACCATGGATATACAAATTTAACAAGTAAACTATACTTATTTACTATTACTCTTTAGTTAATATATTACAGTTATAAATAAATTATTGTCAAATCATTTATTAGTCACTTATAATCTTATCCCAAAAGTTCTAGTGAGTTCTTATAGCTAAACAACCCATCAATATTCAAATATTTCAGCAACCAAAAGTTTAACCATCTTTTTAATCCATTTCTTTTATTACTTTGATCAAATTAGCCCAATTAATAAGATATAAGGTCTAAGCACAAAATAAAACTAAACATATGACTTAAACCCATGTAAACCATAAAGGGAAGAGTGATTTCTGTTATGTTTATCTTACCCACTAATTGAAGCATGACAAAGAGGCTGCCACGAGGAAGGAGGTCGAAGCTCCGGCGAGCAGCGGTGAGGCGAAGGTGGAGGCAGCAGAAAGGGATTGGTGGTCTAGCGGTGCGCGCAGCAGACCAAGCAGAGGAGAGAGAAATAAAGAACTGGGCGAGAGAGAGGAGGAATGCGGGCGACCGGGTTTTGCGGCAGTTGGTTGGCGGTGCGGTGGGTGGTGCACGTTGGTGGCCGCACTGGGTGGCGGTGGCAGCGTCATAAGGTGGTGCCACGGTGGTGAAAACAGAGGAGTGAGAGAGAGAGAGGAGTTGTGCGAAAATAGGGGAGTTTAACGGGTGTTTTGGGTGGCGTTTTCCGGCAGAAATTGGATCAATTTACCGGTGAGTGAAGTAGTGAATGGTGAGTGGTGGTTTGAGGGAATAAACATGGCTTTTTATAGCCATGGTTGAGCTCCAATTTTTGCCCAATTAGATTGATGAAATTGAATGAGAATAAAATGGGTTATTCGGTGATTTGGTTTGAGTAATGAATTTTATTTACAAATGAGTTTGATTGTGCAAGAACAATTCATTTTAGAGTTAGAAATCCATGTGTGGGTTATTTTTGAAGAAAACCGAGATGGAGGAGGATATAGTTACTGTTTATTGTTTTGTTATTTATTTTCATTTTTATTTTTCTTTTATTTTATGAAAACTTTATTTCTTTTTCTTTTCTTTTCTCTTTTTCTTTTCCTTTTTTATGCCATCAATTTGTGTAGTAATTAATTTATTATTTATTTTGTTTTCTTACTTTAACTAATGTTATCATTTAGTCTAACATAATTTGTATTATTTACAACTCTTGCCATACATAATATAAATAAATATATATATATATATATATATATATATATATTATAATATATATATATATATATATATATATATATATATATATATATTTATTTATTTATTTATTTATTTAACGACTAATTATCATTACTTGAACATAGAATGATTAAAGGAAAAGTTTAGCCACTAACTATTATTATTTAATTTAAGCAAGTTTAAAATTTTCGGGATATTACAAATATATTGGTCCTAAATAAAAATGGTTGATGTGTATATGTGTAAATTATGTGATATTCTTTTTAATAGACATGATTTCTTTAAAATGGAAAATAACACATTTAGTAAGAGTCCATTCTTTGTAACGGAAGATGAGACGAGTTCCAGACGTTTGCACCTCTTAACATAAACCCCGAACCCTATCTCATGGTACGAAAGACCAATATTTCAAAAAGCCTTATCCATATGAAGTCATCATCCTTTTAAATGATTTTTTTTAAATTGATTTTAAAATGATTTATTAAATAAATCTGTCCTTGTTCAGATCTTAATAGGGTGGGACTTTAATGTTTTCTAAAACTCATAGTCCAATGAGAAACTTTTGTGGGATTCATACTGCTAATTAAGACAGTCAAAAATCGAATACCACAGGAAGAATGTGGTATAATCGTCTTAGTGAATATTTATTGAAAGAAGGATTAACAAAAAATCAAATCAGTCCCTGAGCATTTATAAAACGATCTAAATCATGATTCGCCATCATTGCTGCCTATGTCGAGGATTTGAATATTATCGGAATCCTTGAAGTAACTGCAAAGTACTTGATGAAAGAGTTTGAAATGATATATCTCGGGAGGAAACTTTTTTGCCTTGGCTTGCAAATGGAGCATTTGAGAAATGGGATTTTTGGTTATCAATCAAACAATACAGAAAAAATTCTGAAACATTTTTTCATGGACAACACCCACCCAATAAGTTCTCCAATGATAGTGCATTCCCTGATGTGAAAGATGACACATTCAGACCATGAGAAGCAAACAAATAAATTCTTGGCCCCGAAGTACCATTTTTAAGTGTTATGCGTGCCTTAATATATTTAGTTGATAATACTCGACCTGACATAGCCTTTTTCAGTAAACTTGCTAGCTAGATACAACAATGCACCAACAAAGAGACATTGGAGTGGAGTGAAACACTTATTGCGCTATCTTTAAGGAACACAAGATCTTGGATTATTTTATCAGTCGAAAATAAATGTTCACTCATGGGATATGCAGATTTTTGGTGCCTATCAGATCCACAAAAGGCCAAGTCTCAGTCGAGATATCAATTCACTTATGGAGGTATGCAATATCTTGAAAATCCACAAAACATACTTTAATTAACTGCCACATCATAGCATCATGCAAAACTAATTGCTCTATATATGAAGCTAGAAGGGAATGTGTATGGCTAATGTCAATGATTAATAATATCCAAGAAGACTATAGAATGAAATAATAACAACAAATCCAACTATCATTTACTAAGACAATACTGTATGTATCACCCAAATAAGCAAAGGGTATATAAAAGGAGGTAGAACTGAACATTTATCACTAAAGCTCTTCTTCACATATGACCTCCAAAAGGAATGAAAAACAAACATCTAATGAATCTGATCATGTGAGCATCTTGCATATTTGTTCATGAAATTCCTTCCGACGATTAGTTTGAAAAAGTTAATGAGGCTATTTACTATAGCATATAAGGATGTATAATAGTTGTACTCTTTTTTCTTTGATAAGTTTTTTTATCCCACTTGGTTTTATCTGATAAGGTTTAATGAGACATCTGATATCCTGTTAGTTAGCGGTGGACATTCAAAGAGGAGTGGTAATGAGGCAACAGATTCACCCTAACATCCATCAAATGTATGTTGGGATGTTTTCTTCCATCCACCTCATTCGATGAAGTTACACATATATATGTAAATAGTAAAATTTTTGCCTATAAATACTGTCCTTGTAAGAAGGTAATTTTGTGCATTTAAGTATAACACATTCCACTTATATATTTCTATCAGTATCTTCTCTCTATTATATATTTCTCATAACAAATGGGTATTGATTGGGTTTTGTGAAGTTGTTTGTCTAGAAGTTATTACCTCAATAAATGGGGATCTGCTCCATATATATAGGTGTTGAAATGTGTGAAGAATGTCCCTGCCATGCTGGCATAGGATTTAAGATGGGTGGGTCCCACTGGAGGATTGTCACGCGGGCGGAGAGCTTTGGAGCATGTAGTGGCCCACTAATAAGGATTATTGGGCCCAAACACCAATTATTAAAAAAAATCTTGAAAAAGGACTTTTTTTTTTTTGCCTTGTTGAAGTAATGAGGGCTTTAATTGATCACTGATCTTAAAAAAATAATTGAAAAAACTAGTAAAAATCATGAATTTTGGTGTTGGAACTACAATATTGTATAATGTGTGATTATAGAAGGTGATAAGGATAACTATCATTGGGTAAAAAAAATCTCAATTTGTACCCTAAATTCTTCCTACAAACACGAGTCAAACAAAATCATCAATGGCGCACTTTGTTCTCTCTCTGAAAATGTTTACTTCTTAAACAAGATTATATTATTGCAAAAAAGTGAACCACAGACGAAATTAAATGGTTCCATCTGATAATCTCTTCCAAAATCTGGAAATTATCGACGAATTGGATCATAGAAAGGGGAAAACAATGTCGAAGCATAAAATGAGCTTACTTGTTGTGGATTGTACAATAATGTTCTTGGATGAAAACGAAAATTACCTCAAAGTAGTGGAGAGCATGCGGAAAACTAAGGTTTTTAAAACGAAGGGTTTCAAAGTAGTAGAAAATTTAATAGTTAGTAGGCTGATATTGAGGCTGCCAATTCTGATTCGAGTGTTTGTGAGAAGATTTTTGATGAGGAACAATAGAAATGAGGCGTTGGAAGAAGAAATGAGGTTTTAGAAGAAGTCAGAGCTTATGGGATCGTCGTTTCTCGAATCGGTAGGGGACGAGGTTGGAGACCAGCGAAATCAGGAGCGAAGAAGAGACAAAAATTTCGGAATACTAGAAGAGTGGGAAGAGGTGGAGTGGTGGCCTAGTGGGTGGGCATGGTACGGTGGATCTGGTTTTGAGGAGAGGAGAGTGAAAGATATATTATTGTTTTTTTTAAAAGAAATGAAACATTATGTGCAAAAGTAAAATTAAAGTTAACTGTCAAAATAACAAATTTCAAGTTTGAGAAATTAAACTGAAACATTTTAAATTGAGTACCCAAACTAAAAATTTGTGCAAAGTTTAATAACCAATTGTGTTCTTAACTCTACATTTATTATACGGTTTTTTTACCAGGTATCCCCTGAGATTTCTTAATATTCACCTGGTACCCTAGCGTTTTTCAAAATTCACCAGGTACCCCTGTGGTTTGGAAAAATACTCAGAATACCCTTAATGACTAACGACCGTCAACTCCGTTAGTCATTAAGGCTAAATCAACTAATCGAATCCCTAATATACCTAATTAATTTTAATTAAATCTAATTAATACTTTTAAACCCTAATTAACCTATCTTTCTTCCTAATCCCTAACCCCACCACCTGACCCAACCTCACCCTAATGTCCTAACCACCCAAACCCCACCACCCCTGCCCCTCCCCACTACAGCCCCTCCACACCCCTACCCCTCCCCTCCCCACCGCAACCCCTCCCCACCGCAACCCCTCCCCACCCCACCCCTCGCGTAGCGCCTCCTCCACCCCTAGCCCTCGCGCAATTAATTTCTGACCAAATTATTAGGTATCAGCAACATTTCCGACCAAATTGCAGAATTTTCGACCAAAGTACGTAATACAACAACATTAGGTATCAAATTATTAGATAAACCAGTAGTTGTTCGACCAAGTAATTTCTGAAATAAGAATTTGATTTGATTGAGGGAGAGGTTAAATAAAAGATAAGACGACAGATGGAATCGATAAATTTGAGGACTTTGACGCCATTGTTGCAGTATCTAATCTTTAGCATCTCGCGCAAATGTTGATTTGTTGAGAGATGGAGGTGCTGCGAATCGAGGGGTGGGGGTGGGGGAGGCGCTGCGCGAGGGGTGGGGGTGGGGGAGGGGCTGCGGTGGGGAGGGGTCGGGGTGGTGGGAGGGCTAAGGGTTAGGGTTAGGGTTAGAAGTTGGGATTAATTAAGTTTTTTTAGGGTTATATTTAACAAAAAGTTGACGGTAGGATCACGTCAGATATTTTTCCAAACCACATGGGTACCTGGTGATTTTTGAAGAATGCAAAGATACCAGATGAATATTAAAAACCCTCAGAAGTACCTTGTGAGAAAACAGTTTATTATAAGCTTACAACTTTATCCGAGTTTGTTGACCCTTGAGTTTTGAAGATGACTTAACCACAAAAGACATAGTATATTTTATTTATGTTGTTGCAAGGTAATTCATGCTCGAGCTAAGAGAATACTTGATTGAAGATTAAAGCGGCGAATTAATCAAGATCGAAGTAAAGATGTTCGAGAAATGAAGAATCAAGCATGGAATGAAGATTAGAATACATTAGGGTATTTATTAATCTTCTTGTTAAGGTTGAGTAATAGCTTTATTAAGTTCGTGGTGAATTCTCAAAGGAACTTGGTTTTGTTCCCATGAAAGGAACAGACCTGGCACTATAGGAACAAGGCTTAGGAACAAGACTTAATAATTAGGGAACAAGACTTTAAAACTAATTTAGGAACTTCTAAGTGACTAATATTGTGCGCCTAAGATAATTGTGTGCCCAATATAGTTGTTAGAATTTTTAGGGATATTTTGACTAAGATCCATTATTTTAGGAAGTTAATTTAAGTTTGTTAGGAAAAGATTTTAAAAAGATTTTCTGATTTTAAAATAACTGATTTTCAAATATTATCTTTTTAAAATATATATTTTATCTTTTATATTTTATTTAAAAGATTTAGTTTTCGAAAATATATTATTTCCGGTTTTCAAAATGTTTCGGATTTTTTATTTACAAAAACTGTTTTCCGGTTTTATAAAAGATTTTGAAAAAGATATTTTTCCTAAAAACTAGCTAAAGGATTTTATTTATTTATTTCCTAAAATCTAGATTACACGCCTAAGGTTTACTGCTATACGTTTATGTAGTTAGTGGATTTAGTGGCTTAAGTTAATTATCCTCCAAGTATTTAATTAAATTAAATAAGATTAATTATTCTCCAAGTTTGCAAAAACCACGTAATATGTTACTGCTTCTATGAAGTGAAGTAGTGGATTAGTGGATGCTTTACATGACATGGAATAATTAATTTAATTTAATTAATTAATTAAACATCATGGAGAACATGTGATAATGGTCTAAGTTAGTGAAAATCATGTCTTGTCTTAATGGTCTATAAATAGGCGCCTAATTCATTTGAGTAAAATTGTGTCTGACTTTTATTAGTCACACCAAAGTGTGTCTGACTTTTATTAGTCACACCAAAAGTGTGTCTGACTTAGTTAATTTGTCCTAAGTTATCTAAAGTGTCAGTGCCTTTTCTTTAGAGAATTCATACTTACATTAATCGAGTTTTTATTACTCTTCCATTGTTTTACAAAGTGTATTTTTGAGAAAAAGGGTTTGAGTGAACTCTTGTAAGTGTGAGAAAAGCTTTGAGTGAAGCAAGAGAAAGAGAAAGAGAAAGAGAAAGGAACTTCGAGTGAAGTTTGAGAGAAAACGTCAGTTGTTGGGAACTGTCGTTGGGAACTTGAGTTGAGTGACTTAAGTTGAGAATCGAGAGAAAAGTAATAGGTTGTAATCAGAGTTGTTTTGGCCTATTATAGTGGAAAGTTGTTTAAAATCCCTTGTGGTCGAGGTTGTTTCTTCCTACTAGGCCTAGGAAGTTTTTCCTCGTAAAATCTCTCGTGTTCCCATTGTTTGTTCCCAAGTTTACTTTTAATTCCGCAAAAAGTAGTGCTTATTCTCTCACTATAATTCACCCCCCCCTCTTATAGTGCTCATATTATACAACAGAGTTCAATTGTGAGTTACTACGACTAAGGGTGCGTTCTCTTCAACTTAAAAAATTAAGTTTCAGGTCCAATAAGTTTAGATAAGTTTAGATAAGTTCAAATAAGTTGCAATCAGGTCCAATCGAGGCAATAAGTTCCAATCATGTCTAATAAGGTCCAATAAGTTCCAATCAGGTGCAATAAGTTCCAATCAGGTCTAATAAGCGGTAAATTCATCAGCGGGCTCTTTTTTTTCCATCTAATTGGTTTTTATTTTGTTATAAGATAAAAAAAGAAGATGGTTAGAAATCCTTTATTATTTCAACCAATCGCTCTTTTGATTTTGGAATAAAGTAGTTTACAATCAGGTGCAATAAGTTTCAATCAGGTCTAATTAGGTCCAATAATAAGGTCTAAATTAAATAGTCAATGTTCAATAAACATTTGCATGCATTATTGTCCATTATTTTATTATTCATATCACTATTAGCTGATTATGTTATTATTAGAATTTTAATTAAAGTACCACAATAATTATATAGTATTATACTTGTATTATTGTCTATTATTTTATTAAATATTTGTATTATTGTCTATTATTTTATTATTCATATTACTATTAGTTTATTATGTTATTATTATAATTTTTTTTATTAAAGTACCACAATGTATAGTATTATACTTGTATTATTGTCTATTATTTGATTATTCATATTACTATTAGCTGATTATATTATTATTAAAAAATATTATAATCATAGTCAAATAAGGTTAATAATAATAATCATTATAATTATAATATTTTGCAATTCGTCTTTAAATAACTAGAGATAACATGTTTTCGTTGCTAATAACATGTTTTCATTATAATTTTTTTTCTCCCTCCTTTATAATAATACATAACGTGTAATTGGGTAGTTAATACAAGTAAAAAGAGAGATGAAAGTAGAGTGAGAGATAAGGACTTAATGCATTCTACTACATTCAAGTAAATGAAAGTGGAGTGAGAATTAATGAGTTCTACTACTTTAGTCATAAATTTTTCATATGTGCCAATTTCCCACTTGTTAGCAAAAATATTAATCAGCTTTTGATTTTCTACTAGTGCTTTATGAAATCAAAACAAGACTATTAGATATATTAGTGGTGAAAGTTATGTATAGGCAAATATATAAATAGTAATTTTTTTTTAAAACTATTTATCCTAAGAGATAATTAATAATAATTATTTTTTAAAGGATGAATTTTAATAATTATTACATCATAATAAATTTTGAGGGGTAGTATTTACGTGAGGGGTTATATTTATGTTATTACTCGTCAATTTTTTTTGTCTAGTTAGGTCAAATAAGTTTCAATCAGGTCCAATAAGGTCTAATAAGTTTCAATCAGGTCCAATAAGGTCAAATAAGTTTCAATTAGGGCCAATAAGGTCAAATAAGTTTCAATCAGGGCGAATAATGTCTAATAAGTTTCAATCAGGTCAATAAGTTTCAATCAGGTCAAATAAGTTCCAATCAGGTTCAATCAGGTCCAATAAGTTGATTCTCTCTAAAATAGAGACCATCTCTCTCTAAGAAAAAAGAGAGTGCAAACCTTATTACCCAGTATACACACAATCTTCTTCACCATATCTAAACCTTCACTCCAAAATCCCAAATACTCAAACCCAATATGAATACACCTCCCCCTATTCTCATAAATCCTACTAATGCAGACGACCAAGAAACAGCAAGTCTTAGAAGAATGGGGATTCAGATAGAATCTATAGAACAGGATATTTCCCAAGAGGATTACATCCTCTACAACAAAGTAATCGGGAAAGTAAAAGATTTAAGAGACTTCACTGAAACCCAGATAGCTCATTGGGTAACTACAAACTGGATAACTTACGATGATATCCAAGTAAGAAAGGTAGGGAAAGTATTCTTCTTTCTTTGCTCTGACGCAAGAGATAGAGCAAGTTTTTCAGATCTTGGATCAGCTAACTTTCAGGGAGCCCTCATTATTTTCTCAAAATGTATCCCTCACACTTCCTGTAGATCCCATACATTCCAAAGAATCCCACTCTGGGTAAAGGTGGAAGGGCTTCCATTGCTCTATAATAAACTAAGTATAGCAAGAAGAGCTCTTGAAAGAATCGGTCATGTCCTCTACTTCGATAACGACTCTACATCTGAAGGGTTTAAAGACTACCTTAGGGCTAAAGTTATCATCCCTATCAACAACCCCCTAGTTCCAGGGTTTTTCTTCAACAAGCAAGAAGGTCCCTTAGAATGGGTTGATTTCAAATACGAGGGTGTTTTCATCTTCTGTACCAAGTGTGAAAGAATAGGGCACAAAAGATTGAGATGTAGGCTCCCAATTGCCATCGCACAACGTCATTTTGAAATGGTGCTAGCGGATATTGGACAAGGAGTAGACTTACCGATTATTGAGCGTAATGTAATTCCCCTCTACTCAAACAAGATCATAGGTCTAAAGAGAGTTGAAAGAAATAGAACCTCCCATGTAAATCTGGTAGGATATTCATGGGAAAGAGATACGGAAGGGGACAGTCTATCAGAACAAACCATTCCAGAAGATGAAGATGATAGTCAAGAGGACTCAAGCAACTCGTCGGGATCAGACGACCCACAGGACCAAAACAATCAAACACCAAAACAAGATCAGCATGGGAAAGATAAAATTTAGCCTCGAAGTGAACCCAGACCAAACATTAATCCCAACGAAGCATCTACATCCAAAAGAGTTAGGGAGACAGGTCATAATCATTCAGAGCAAAGGAAAAAAAGGGAAAGAGTGCATCAATGATAGCGAGCTGCAAAATTATCAAGATGATGGAACCAAAAGAAAAGCGACCAACAATGGTGGAAATTCAGTCAAAGGAAGTTCAAAGCAAAGCAAAAAATTCAAAGCCACGTCTGATATAATCACTATTGAAATGAAGACTATGGGGGAGACTAAAAGTCGCTATTCAAAGATCCAGAAGAAGAAGCATTCAATGACCTCTCAACCTTCATCTGTGAAGGTGATTAATAAGAAGTCAAGAATTCCAAGAAGAGAAAAGTGGAGGTGCAAGGGAGTTAATACAGAGAAAAGACTCAACCACCCAGCAGGTACTTCGAGGCGAGCGTGCACAGGTAAGTTAATTGCATTAGCTGCAAGTCTAGCCTTTATAAGACTTTACGAAACTACCCCCCCTCTCATGCTAAGGGTAGTAACGTAAAACCTTATAGTAAGCTTTCAAAAACAACTTCTCAATACATCTTTCAAAGGATTTTACAAGCTTACTGTCTGACATACCTAGCACATATTGAAAATCCTACTGATAATTCCATACTCACTTCAGTTCTCTTACACTTCAAATCCCTCCTCTATTTATATCACTTGTCTGATAAAGATTACGTATCGCCTTCTCTCTCCTCAAAAAGCTTCCGAAAACAAACACACATGGCCTTCCAAAGTAGAGTTCATCCTACCTCATCTCTCCCCATTTCGGAAACGAACAATCCAGCTCAACAACTCAATCTCTTCCCTACCTATGAGGAAATCAACTTAGCTAACCTCTTCACTAATGTCCAAATCACAAATGACGACAGAATCTACATCCCTTCTGACCCCTACAGAGACTATTTCATACCCTTCGGCTCTCTCAATTATCTCGAAGAAAACAACATGTTCCACTCCTCACTACATAACAATGTCTCTGATAGGTTTGAGGAAACACTGTTCTTGAAAAACCCCCCGAATTCCCCGGAAAAAGAATTCCATTTGGATTGCTCCAACTCGTTTGACCCACTCCTACTGGATAGCACAAATGATTCTCAAGTCCCAAACCCAATGAGCCCTCTCCCTCAAATTCTAGAGGATTCAGACAGCTTCACTTTCCAAGAGTTTAATCCCATTGAGCACGTGGCCCACAAAATCCCCCAGATCCCTACTTCTCCAGGACCACATCACCCTTATTCAAAAAAAGTGGGCCTCCTAGAGACCTCTCTAGCCCAAAAGAGGAGAGCTCGGTCCACCAGTCTTTCCTTCTCGGACTGGGATGAACTAGGAAAAGTAGTCAAGCAAGTCTCCAAAAAACAGTCTAACCAAAACAACATTTTTCAAAGCGACCAGTCAAACAAAGCCCATACAAGCACCTATAAAACCCTTGATGCTTGCTCTCTCTCAACCAACTCCTCCACAGACTCTCACTCCCTCACATAAACTCCACCAAATACGCCAAATTCTCACAGTTCATTCACTTCAGCTCAGTCTGATTTCCCCTTAGAAGAGTGGGATTTTGAGATAGATCCTATGGATCTCAACATCTCCCTTGACCAAGCAGATTCCTCAGCTTGATAACAAGCAAAGTTCTACTTCTCCTTAAAGAATCATCAAACGCAGAAGAAAAAGAATCTGGAAGCCTGTAGCTAGGTTTTTTTGTTGCGGCATCTTAGAATGTATGAACAAGAAGCAAAAAGAATCACTAATCAGAAGATTTTCGATCTCAATTTCCCGCCAAAGGAGGACATAGGTCAAGGATCCTCAAGCAAAGTAAAACGTCTGAAGTATCAGAAGGATACAAAGGGGATGGAAATTCTAAAATTCGGATTAAGTGATGAAGAGACCTCTGATTCTGGAAAGTCACAAGCTGGTAATACTCAAGTTGCAGCATCCATAAAACTGTCCCAAGGAGCAACTCAGCAGAAGGTGAAATCTCAAGGTGCAGCTGACCAACAGCCTTCAGTTGAAAAAGGAGCTTATTGAGCTGGAATTATAGAGGACTTAAAAGCCTTAGTTCTCAAAATTTAGGGTTTATTTCGAATATAGCTAGCTCCAATAACTTAGATTTCATATTTCTCTCTGAAACCAAATGTCATGTCTCTTATTTAGAGCCAAGTTTTTCTAGACTAGGGTTTTATGAGTGCTCAGGTTTTAACTCAAATGGTAACAAAGGTGGTCTCTTCCTATGCTGGACTAGAAGAGTTGTAGTAGAAATTGTTGGTTCCTCTGCTAATTATGTATGTTTTAAAACAGCCGATGAGGCTGATAATGAGTACTATATTGCTTTTGTTTACGGATCGCCTTATCCTGCTAACCGCTCTGAAATCTGGGATAACTTGTCAAAAATAATGGAAGAAAACAAAGGAAAATGGTTATTAATAGGAGATTTCAATCAGGTTGAAAATAAAGATCAAAAGATAGGAGGATCTCTCTTATTACAAGGAGCAACAAGATTCATTGAATGGAAATTCCATAATAAACTTCTAGATATCCCTTATCAAGGTGTGAACTTTACCTGGTCAAACAACAGATCAAGCACAGAAGCTATTCTCGAAAGAATTGATAAAGCTTTCTGTAATAGCGAGTGGAAGGATAAATTCACAGAAGCTGAAGTTTGGAACTTACCCATTCTATTATCTGACCATAGTCCCATAATCTTGCAACTACACGGGACGCAAAACAAAAGAAGAAGGAGACCTTACAGACTAGATGCTTGGTGCTTGAATTTCGAGGAAGTAAGGGAGATCATAAAAGAGGAGTGGGCCGAGACTCAAGAAGGATCTTCGTCCTTTTCCCTCCAAAGAAAACTCCAAAATAGTCTGAGAAGGATTCGTAGCTGGTGCTTAGATTTCAAAGAAAGGAACAAAATTGACTGGAAGGACATAAATGGGAAGCTCACGGATCATCAGAAAAACATCACTAGTATTTCCCAAGTTGATTTAGAGAGAGATGAAAGGAATGAAATCTTAGAACAATTAGAAGTCAAAACTGCCTACTGGAAGCAAAGGGCAAAATCAAGATGGGACCAAGCTGGAGATAAGACATCAGCTTTCTTCTACAAGAGTGTCAAAGGGAGGTCGACCAAAAATGGAATTAAAGCAATTAAAGACTCAAATGGCTACTGGACCACAGATCAATCCCTCATTCAAAAATTGTTCCTAGACAACTTCAAAGATCTCTACAAGAGAGATGACAGCTCGGAAGAAAAAATAATTTCACAAGACTCTTTCTTATCTCCAATTGCTACCCTATCCCAAAATCATATAGATACACTCAATCTCCCCTTTTCAAGAGAAGAGATCAAGAAAGCCTGCTTCAATTCTAACCCACTCAAATCTCCAGGCCCGGATTGGGATCCCCCAGTTTTCTTTCAACAAAACTGGCACATTGTGGGGGAGGATGTTATAAGGTCTGTTGAATCTTTCCTTTCTTCCAGATACCTTCTTAAGGAACAAAATAGAACTTTCATTACACTCATCCCAAAAGTTGAAAGACCCCAAGAAACCAAAGACTTCAGACCAATAAGTCTTTGTAACTCAACGTACAAAATCATATCAAAGACATTGGTAAACAGATTAAAGGGAATCATGGGAGATTTGGTTGATAAATACCAAAATGCTTTCGTGCCAGGGAGACAAATGTCGGACAACTGCTTCATATCCCATGAAATAATCAACTGGGTGAAAAAGAGGAAAAGTGGGAATAGTTTGCAGGAATTTTGAAGGTTGATCTTAGCAAGGCTTGTGATAGAGTTAGGTGGACCTTTGTTGAAGCAATGCTCAGAAAAATGAGATTCCCAGAAAATTGGATTCAATGGATCATGCAATGCATAACAACAGTCTCCTACGCAGTTCTAGTAAACGGTGAGCCCTCTAATATCTTTTACCCCTCAGCGGGACTCAGGCAAGGAGACCCTTTATCCTCCTACATCTTCATACTGTGCATGGAGATTCTCTCTAGAAACTTGACCCATTTACAAAGAAAGAAAGAGCTGGAAGGTCTTAAAATTGCACGTAGTGCTCCCAAAATCTCCCATCTTTTCTTCGCGGATGACGCGCTGTTCTTCTTCAAAGCACAACCAAAAAACTGCTGGGCAATAAAAAACGTTCTTTCAACCTTCTGTGAAAAGTGAGGGGAGATGATCAATCTCAAAAAATCACACGTAATCTTCAGCCCCAACACTCCTAATAAGTTCACAAAAATCATGAGGAAGCCCCTAGGAGTACAGGTTAAGAACAAGATAGGTAACTATCTGGGATGCCCAATGGAGGTAGATGGAAGATCATCGGCTATTTTTAATGATATCAAAACAAAAACAGTTAACAACATCTTGTCATGGAAATTCAGGAGGCTCTCACAAGCAGCCAAACTGATCCTCATCAACACGATTCTCACTTCTCTAGCCTCCCATATCATCTCGATATACCTGCTCCCGAAGAAGATAACAAAGAAAATTTCTTCTATTCTTCTAAAGTTTTGGTGGTCCTCCTCAATGGATAAAAGACCAATTTATTGGAGGAAAAAAGAAGTTATTGAAAAACATAAACAGCATGGAGGATTAAGCTTTAGGAACATTGAGAAGGTGAATAAAGCTCTACTCTTCAATCAAGCCTGGAGAATTTATCAAAACAAAGGATCACTCATTAACCAGGTATTCACCGCAAAATACAAAAAAGATCCGCTGCAGATGGCCATGGACAACGAAGCCCCAAAAAGCTGCTCGTACGCGTATGACAGTCTGTTTAAAGCCTCTCAAAGTTTCAAAGAGGGTCTGTACAAGAGATTAGGCAACGGGAAAACAATAAGAATAGACAATGACAATTGGCATCATAACAGCAAGCCTCTGAAACCAGAAGTTCGAGAGGATCATCCCTCTAGAGTGAACTGCAAAATGGTTTCGGATCTGATCGATCAAAGAGGAAGGTGGAAACAGTCAGTGATTTGGAGTTTGTTTTCGAGAGAAGAAGCTAAGGAGATTCTAGCTACACACATCCCTCAAGAAAATGAGGAAGATGAGCTAGAATGGACCCGAACAAAGTCAGGTAGATATACAGTAAAATCGGGTTACTGGTTCCTACATGGCAGTTCCAACAACCACGAACAAGATGAACACTTTTGGAAAGCAATCTGGAAGTCTGATATTTTCCTGAAGTGGAAACACTTCATATGGAAAATCTTGAATAACGCAATGCCAACAACGGAAATTCTGACCAAGAGACTCATCACTAATGTCAACCCAATCTGCAGTCTTTGCAAAAGACAAGGTGAAACTCTTTCACATCTTTTCAGGGACTCTGAAATTTCTCAAAGAATTTGGAGATCCTCCTTGGGAATTGTAGCAGAACAAGGTTCACACCTCTCAATACAAGACTGGATAAGAAACTTTCTCAAAAAAGAGGAGCGAAACATAGAGTCAGAGTTCATTTCAACTCTTTGGGGAATATGGGTTCACCGGAATGAAATAATCTTCAATGGAACAAGAACGAATCCATCAAGAATATTAGAGATCATCATGGACTACAATAGAAGGTTACGTAAGATCAACAATGAGCAAAAAGAGCACAGAGAGGTCAAAAGTGGTAGAGCAGAAGCAATTAGCAATCAGCCTATGGAGTGGATTACAGGATCGAAATCTGCAAATATCATGCAATCTTTGGAAGTAGATGGAGCATGGAAAAACAAGAAAGGGAATCAGTGGAAAGCCGCTATAGCGTGGAAGAATACGAACAGGATACAAGGAGAAGTATCAACAACCAGAATATTTGCAAACTCGGCAGTTCAAACTGAAGCCTATGCCATCCTCAAAGCCTTACAAGACATGGAATGGAAATGTTCAGATATAACCATTAAAATAGACAATCTAGAGGTGGTTCAAGCTCTAAATAGACACAGACGGACAAATAAAAATATAGACCCAATAATCGCTGAGATAAAGCGAGTAGCTAGAAGCTTTCATTTTGTTTCTTGTATTAAAGTAAGAAGAAAAGATGTTAAACTAGCCCATACCTTAGCCACTGAGGCAAGAAAGGGCTGATTTAATCCTCCTCGAGTTTTATTGTTTTACCTCTTGTCAAAAAAAAAAATGTCCAATAAATTGAATCAGACCCAATCAAATTTAATAAATTCCAATTAGTTCAATTTAGATTCAACAAGTTTAATTCTGATATCCTAGTCCGAGTGAAGTAGCTATGACTTCTAATTTGGATTCCCAATGATATGTTTTCTTTTTTCCCTTGAAATTTTTCTTACTTTCCTACTTTTTCATACATGTCTCAGCTGTCATTATCCTCTGTCAAATTATGTGGAGTACAGTTGCAGCATATTTAATACTACTACTATATTTTTGCCACCTTTTTCTTTTGCATTAAAAATCAAAACTTTCCCCACATTTCTGTGGCTAACTCTTTCCTCTACCCTTCTCTTCTGCTTGAAGCAGCAGCATAATCACTGTTCCCTCAACTTCAAATCTACCCTCCTTTCTCTCTCCTCTTTCTGTGTTCTTCTCTCTCAAAGATCTTCAAAAAAGACTCTAACTACCATTTTTTGTCGCAAACTCTTCAGATTCTCTGATGCCCACAAATTTAAACAACAAAATCATCAATACCCATATCTTAGTTTTCGCTTATTTGTTTTTTCAATTCATTGTTGTTCTTGTTGTTCAGTAATTTCGATCACTTTTCTTATTAAAAAATTGATTTTCTGCTAAATTTGTACTGAATAAGGAAGTTATTTTTTTTTTTTTTGAAAATTTACCGATTAAGTACTTTGATCTCGAGCTGCCATTTTTAGCTACCTTGATTTATCTGCTGCGAGATTTTGGGTGATTAGATTTCTTTAGTTTTGGTTCTTTGATCTGCTGCCTTTTTGAGAAGCTCCTTGGATCTAAGAATTTAGGGTTTTTCCTCTTTTTTTACTGTTTCCAACTTCAAATTGTTTTATTTTGAGCTGTTTTTGGTGATTCTCTTCTGTCTGTTTGGCTCAATGCTTATGGTGAAGGTCACAAATTTACTTTTTGGGTAAATTTTGCCACTTTTAGGGCATTTCTGATCTGGGTTTGAGTGGTTTTTGGTAAGCTGATTTTAATTTTCATCAGTTGGATCAAAGGGCCTTTAATGCTTTGTGGATAAAATGCAACAGGATCAAAGGAGAAAGGTAAATTTTTTTATTTTTATATATACCCATTATGAGAAAATAGCTTGTATAATGAGTTGCATTAAACATGGCCAATATTGAGCTCCTTCGAGTTCTGATACTGTTTTCTAGCTATTTAATTTCCTACCTTTTCTTCTATTGCAAACTAGTGAATCCTCTTAAGTTTTTGATTGTGTAAAGGTTTTAGTTAAATGCTGTTTTGTTTGCCTTATGGATTCTATTTAGAGTAATTTGTTGGTTGGGATTTTTTTGTGTGTGGATCATGTATTAATTCTTAGCATTAACTTTTATGTTTTTGAGTAATTTGTGACCTAATTTGTCACATTTTCTGCTAAAATTGGAGCAATTGGTTGCTGTAAGCACTTAGAGTCCTTTAAAGAACAATTGTGCGTGGATCTTGAATATCTTGTTAAGATAATTACAAGTTATGTGGCATGGGTACTTCACTCATCCCCTGTATTTGGTGTCCCCGTACAGGGACAGTACTAGCACTTCACTTAATAGCGTGTCGTATCTGTTGTGTTATAATTTTCAGATTTCCTGTTTTCTGTCCTTGCATCTGATTTTGTCCCCGTACCCGACTCGGTGCAACCTTAGGTTGCAAGTATGCTTGGTCTAGAGAAAAAAAAATGATAGTGACGACCATGTTTTTACATCTATAGGTAGTGTTTTAATTGTCTAAACTGTCATTGAAAATGATTAACTTAGGTATAATTTGGGTTGAAATTTTCTTGGTGCAGACATCTGCGGACGTGGACTTTTTTACAGAATATGGTGAGGGTAACCGGTATAAGATAGAGGAGGTGATTGGTAAAGGAAGCTATGGTGTTGTTTGTTCTGCATATGACACTCATATTGGAGAGAAAGTAGCGATCAAGAAAATAAATGATATATTTGAGCATGTCTCAGATGCCACACGCATCTTACGTGAAATCAAACTTCTCCGGCTTTTGCGTCATCCAGATATTGTGGAAATCAAACATATTTTGTTGCCTCCTTCAAGAAGAGAATTTAAAGATATATATGTTGTTTTTGAGCTAATGGAGTCTGATTTGCATCAAGTCATTAAAGCAAATGATGATTTGACCCCAGAACATTATCAATTCTTTCTGTATCAGCTTCTTCGAGGCTTAAAATACATACATACTGGTATTTCTCTGTTATTTGTTTGTTATTTCTTCTGAACTTAGCAAGTTCTAGAAAGTTAGAAGCTCCTTAGTGAAACATTTTCCTTCTTATTCCAATAGAATCCACTCTTCCGTGCAGCTAATGTCTTTCATCGAGACTTGAAACCAAAGAATATCTTAGCAAATGCTGATTGCAAGCTCAAAATCTGTGATTTTGGTCTTGCAAGGGTGGCTTTTAATGACACTCCGACAGCCATATTTTGGACAGTATGTTAACTTCCTTGCACTCTACCTTGTACATCTATTTTATCTTTCAACAACCCACCTGTAAACTCTTGTCTAACTGTTGCTGGGATTGTGCTGGCTCTTTGATATTTTAAACTCTTGAGTTTGTGATGGTACCTTCTTCTTGCATGCTAGGATTATGTGGCGACGAGATGGTACAGGGCACCGGAATTGTGTGGATCCTTCTTCTCCAAGGTATGAATTTAACAACATTTTCCCCGTTTTCTGTCATATGCTGAAAATAGATTGTCGATCCTTTTGACATTGGTATTTCAGATCTTAAAGCCTGTTCAATGATGCTGGGGAATTTTGTTAACTATATTGATGCAGTTGATTTTGTTTTCTTCTTGGGGTCCACTTTTAGTTTCTAGGGACTTCTAATTCCTTGCTTGGAACATTGCATATACGCTCCTGGTTCAACTTTGCATATGCGTTGATGTAATATACTAATATGTGAATCTGAGGGATGTAGTTTTTTCATAAATAAATAGAATATCACAAACCACCATCAGGAAATGTGAGGAGGAAAAATAGCAATCATGTGCTCCTTTTGGGGAATTTTTTTTTCTACTCCTTTGTTAACACAGTGATGGGGCCTTTCGTATGTCATATGGTTTTAGAGTCTTAAAGTCAAAAGTGTGATTTTTGAAGTCCAGAGACCATTTTTTTGATACAATGTGGAATATACCTATACTATAATATAATTCTGAAATTCCTTGAGATATAGTTCTCTGCATGTAGTGTATTTTTAAGACTTAAACTCCAGAGAACATTTTGCTCGTTGTAATATATTGAAAAATAGCCAAAGACAGCATCATGCCTTTAGCTTTTACCAAGAATAGAAAGGACTGCATAAACAAAGCAGTTGTAACCGGTGCTTGCTCCTTAGGTCAAGCAATATAGCTTCATTGAGCTTTATGCTGTTGATGATGGGCAAGCTAGGGTATATATTTTTAAGAAGTTTTTTCAAGATAACAATGTAATTAATATGTTAAATGTTGTTAATGATTACATACTTGGCCCAAAAGATTTCAGAGCTTTATGGATTTATTCTATTCACCTTATTTTCAATCCTTATAAGAAAAAGAAGTTCAGATAAGGTCTAATAAGGACTAATGAGGTCAAATAAATTAAGATAAGTTCATAGAAGCAAGAATAAGTTTGAAAAGAACCGATCTGATGTACCTCTATACGACTATACCTCAATGGCACTGAATCACATATCATTTTTAATGCATTCTTCTAATAGTTATCTTTGTGTGTTAAATTAGCTTGTTTCATTTGTTTGCCCTTTTTCTCTTATCCAGGAACATTTCATTTTAGCTGTCCTAGTAAAGATTCCGACTTTGCCCAATGAATATTCTAACTTGTACAATTTGTTACTAGTAATCCCTTGTAACTATTCTTGGTAAGCGTGTTTTCTCAATTAGGACCAACTTACCTGGAATGCAATAAGCTTATGTGTCAGACACTCAGACTACTTTGCAGATGTGCCATTGATAGAACATGGCTCAGGGGGAGGGGTTGAGCATTGTACGTAACGTAGACTAGAACAGTCATTGTGAAGATTTCTTATATCAATTAGGCTACTTTAGCATATAGAGAAGGGACTGGAGACTAAGGGTGCGCTTTCTTCACTTTTAAAAAATAAGTTTCAGGAATAATAGGTTCTGTTGAGTTTTAATAGTTATGAATTAAGCTATACATTCCAATGAGTTAAGATCACTTCAACAAAATTTAGGTGAAAGGAACACATCATAAAAGTAGGTTTGGTTAGCATTTTAACAACCACCAGATTCTGAATGGAAATAGTATTACTCGTTCGCGGTGTTTGTTTCAAAAATTCTCTTTCCATTTCCTTACTCGGCCTAGCAGTAATCTCGAAAATTGAATCCCTGAACCTTGGAATTGATAACAGATTTTTTTCCTGGGGAATCACAGGATTGACAAGCTAAAAAAAATAAAAATTCTCACACATTTCAACACTCCAACAAATGCCGTGTCACCCCCAACGATCACCACCATTGCAGAATGCCATCAAGAAATTTCTGCCATGAAATAGACCAGTTATCATCATCAAATCCATTTTGGGACTGATGTTTTTCCATTTAAACACCTGCACTTAGTATAATAGTTATAAGTTTTTATATGGTTATTTTAGACTCCGCTCAGCCAACTCTCAAACTAAGAAGGGTTTGAAGTTAATCAGTTATATGTGAATTGATTCACCTGAAAATTGGAGGTGACAGTTTATAGTTCATTGTAGGCATCAATTTTGGCAGTTCCATTTGGCCAGGTGACTGTTTATAGTTTGTTATTATTCTTTCTTCCCAACAGCCTTCATGTCATGAGTTCGGAAAAGCTCCAGTTTGCATCTAGTCAAGCTTTTGTCTAATTGTTTGTAGGAATTTACAAAACATTTTTGCCATTATCTCACTCCAGTTTTCATGTTTGTCCTTTCCACAGTACACACCAGCTATAGATATCTGGAGCATTGGGTGCATTTTTGCTGAACTTCTTACTGGGAAACCTCTATTTCCTGGAAAGAATGTGGTCCACCAACTGGACCTCATGACTGAATTGTTGGGAACTCCATCCCCTGACGCCATTGCTCGGGTGTGTCTCTTAGCTCACCTATTATTTCAGGGTGTCCACAATTGAATTGTTGATCTGCGTAATTGAACTGCTTGTTCTTTATCATGAATGTTTGCATCAATTGTCCTGTTACAGATACGCAATGAGAAAGCTAGGCGATACTTGAGCAGCATGCGCAAGAAGAAACCTATTCCTTTCACCCATAAATTTCCTAATGCTGATCCTCTTGCCCTTCGTTTGCTAGAAAGAATGCTTGCATTTGAGCCTAAGGATCGCCCTACTGCTGAAGAGGTTGGTTAGGCTCTGTGCTCCAGGACAATCTAATCTTGCATAATTATATGCAATTAGAAGCTTCAGAACTATTCTGATGAGGCTGGTGTTATTTATACTTTCAGGCTCTTGCAGATCCATACTTTAAGGGCTTGGCTAAGGTTGAGAGGGAGCCTTCTGCTCAGCCTGTAACAAAAATGGAGTTTGAATTTGAGAGACGGAGAATGACAAAAGAAGATGTAAGAGAGCTCATTTACAGAGAGATTCTTGAATATCATCCAAAGATGTTGAAGGAGTTTTTAGACGGTTCAGAGCCAACTAGTTTCATGTATCCAAGGTTTGGTTGAAATGACATTTGATCGTGTAGCTGTTCATTTGCTATCTTTTTCTTGAACTCGTTTGGCGTACTGCTTATTTTTACATTCAAATACTTTTCCTTACTTTGGTGTTTCATCTGTATCCCAAAAGCCTAACTACAAATTTTGTTCATTACATTTTGTGGTGTTGTCTGTTGGTTATACAATTCACACCAAGTGCTGAGTAACTTGTTGCTGAAGTAGATGCTGAGTGCTTTTTTGTTTTTTGTTTTTATCATATGGATGTAGTGCTGTTGATCACTTCAAAAAGCAGTTTGCTTACCTTGAGGAACACTACAAAAATGGTTCGACTGGTGCTCCAATTGATAGGCAACATGCTTCTTTGCCAAGGTATTTTACTACTCAACATGCAACTTCTATCCCTCGCTTTCATATGGCTTCATAAGATGCTATACCCAACAATGTTCAGCATAATTAGTTTATAAAAATCTAAAGCCATTTCATTGCGCAGGGCCTGTGTATCATATTCAGATAACTCAGTCCATAGTTCTGTTGAAGTCACTGATGATCTCTCCAAATGTCGCATCAAGGAAGTCGAAAAGCCACATGTGGACAGGAATGGCGCAATCCCAATGACCAGGCTTCCTTTACAGGTTCCACAAAACGTACAGGGTAAGAATCATCTTTTTGTATAACTTTTGGACCTATAATTACAATTCCTTCGAAGTGTTCACAGCTGATGTGTCATTAATCCTAGGTGATACCATACCTGTCAAAAGTTGCAACCTGAATATCTGACATAAGCCAACTTAGATATTGTTGGTTGAGATGGAACATTCCATAGATATATCCTTGACAAAATTTACAAAAGGTTGTGGGATAGAGTTTTGGGTAGATGATCCGAGGAGTTAAGAAATAAGGAAACAGTGAATTGTAGAAGTTTACTTCCCACTCGACTAATTCATGCTTAAATGGCCAAGTGAGTAAGTTGCTTGACCTCAATGGCCTGAAATCCCAAGTAAATGGTATTCCAGAAATTTATGCACGATACTTGAGATGAGGAAATACAGTTGCGTATGGAACTCTGTAAGCGTTCTCAAGCATCTATTGTAGTGTTCATGGATGATTTTTCCCCCTTCTGTATTTCTATTAAATCATCCACTTGTTCAGATATCCTTGCCACCTTTTAATGGAAGTCTCTCAAGTCCTTTTTGTTGGACAGTATGAATGTTATACTTAGGTAAGTTCTAGAAGCTACAGTTTTAGATGAGAAAAACCAAAGCACACAAAAGACATGGGTGGACCCTCATCTAAACGTTCAGAGTTTAAGTCTGGGTTGAGCATTTCTGAACCTGAAGCACAGGTATACTGAATATGTATTAATCCCGACTTAAATATTGCTGTTGATCAACCTGTTTGACAGCTGTGGTGATTAAACTCGTGCATTTGCATTTTTTCTCCCCCTTAAAGTCTGATGATTTTGTTTTGACTATCTGGATCTTTTGTGTCTACAGCAGGAGCTGCTGCAAGGCCAGGGAAGGTTGTAAGTAACCTGTTGCGTTACAACAACTGTGGAGCAGCAGCAACAGCAGAGGTGATGGATCGACGGGCCGTGCGTAACCCATCAGTTCCCTCTCAATTTCCTACATCTAGCTACCCTAAAAGAAATCCCGGGTGCAAAAACGAAAGAGAAGATGAACCTATGGAAGGGTCTAATAGTGTACAACCTAAGCCCCCGTATTTAGCTAGGAAGGTAGCTGCAGCTCAAGGTGTGCCTGGTAGTCACTGGTACTAAGCGCACACGCGTATAGTTTTTGCTAACACGACTACCTATCAGCTCATTGCTGGGGCTTCGGTTAGGGTGGGGGGGGGGGGGGATAGGGGATGAGATCGTTTGTGAAGATTGGTATCCCGATCAGATGGAAGAAAGCAGAATTCCTCAGTTTCTGGAAAAGTACAATTGAACGGACTTGAAAGTTTCGATGCCCTACCCACAAACTTGTTCTTGGTGTCAGTGACTTGGTGATTTAGACTATATTGCAGATGATAAATGATGCAATGGTCTTGAGAAGGATAGAAGAGGCGGTAACGCAATCCTTATATTTTCATCTTTTTCTAGCATTGAAATATTTTTATGGCTTTTCTTCCAGGATTATATTCTTCTTTGCACTTGCTAATGTATTTTTATCTCCAAAAATGTAATAAATGCCCTCTCATCGTCATCACACCTGAAAAAGTAGCCTGATGTATAATTTGTGCAACTTATCAATTTTAATTTTAACTGACAAAAACATCTATTATTAGGTTGAGTCGGTGTTTAATATTTGTTATAATAGTTTTAAGGCATGGTCTATGACTCTATTCTCTTGATAATTACTCCCTCCGTCTCATAATATAATGTTTGTTTTTTACACGGTTTTCAAAATGAGTTTTTGATTTTGAATATCTTGAATTTTTTATTAAAAAATATATAAAAAGTTGCTATTATGAAACTATATAGAGGTTGATTTAACAAGATTTTACATGATTGTGTTGTATATATTAATGAGAATATTTGGTCAAAAATTTTAAAGTTTGACCTATCTAAAATGAAACAAGCACTATCTAACACTTCGATAATTCTCTCTTTTTAGAAAATATGCCCGTGTGATAACGTTTCGGCTTACTCAGAATTTTGCAGCGGAAAACAACTTACTAAAAACAACTTTATTAAAACTTATGAAATCAATAACAATATCTGAAACTAAAAAACACCAACTTAGAAACTAATGTCTGAAAACACATGTTCCTACGAAAGCAACTTAAATTATCCTAGTAATACAATGAGTCTCTCCATTCCAGATTCCCAATGAGATGCATCTGCAACCTGTAATGTCAATGCTTTCTCGACTCTGCTCACCCGAAGGATCATCACAGGATCAATAGGCAAAGCCATGATCACACACACAGACAAGCACGTAATCAGCAAAGCTGAGTACTACATATCAGACATAAATAATCCTAACATGATACTACAACAATAACATGCAGGGATAAATAATAACATAACATAAATTAATCTGCAGACAACTTTTACTGAACTAGACTCTAAATATTATTTCTTTATTTAAAGTGGAATAGTTATTGGACTAATTGACTTATCTAAAAATAGGAAATACGGTCATGACTTCGTAATCCAGAATGACCTGCGATATCGAGGAACCTTTGAACTAAAGAGGGATGGTGATCAATCCATTCCTAGAAAAGCCATGGGCTACCACCATGTACTCCAACCCTTAGTGTCCAACTCTAGACGTGCACCAGTCTAAAGTCTATAACTTATTCTCGTTTCACTTTACGTTAAATATATTTTATTACTTGTGTTGACACAACAACAAGCAACACATAACTAATACTCAAACAATCATAACAGAATATCTTTTTATCTTTGGATTAACAAGTGATCACAACTCATCAACCAAGACTCTTTAACCTCCTTTTTAATCTTTACTTACTTACTTGTTGAACCTAGCCAACAATAAACTTTACCTTTATATAGGTAGAACTTGTAACTTACCAAATAAGGTCCACGATCCTTATAAGATAATAAATAATACTCAAAGGATACATGTAAGACATGATTCACTTTAACTTATATTAATCCACTCACGAATTAATAAATAAACTTGACTTATCATGCTTGCATCAACCTTCCATACAAACATTTATAATCATAATCACTTCTAGATCACATGTTGCACACAGGCATATAACATGTAAAAATAATTCCAGTAATCATATATATGAACAAATAGAGTCCCATACATGATACTAATAAATAAAATACTCTTAGAGCATGCTTCTAAATCACATAGCACGTAGACGATGTACGTACCTTGTATATACCAATCGGTAGGCCACTTTTAAGTCTCCTACAACGAAATCTCCGCCTAGAAAATAAAGTAATGAAAATGAATATCTCGAACTAAAAATTACAGCAACTTTAAAACGATCAAAACCCCCTTAAACGTGTTTTAAAATCGTTTTTATGTATTAAACTTTCGTTATTTTTAATCCCTAGTATAGTACAACTATTCTAGTGATTAAAAATCCTTTAAAACTCTCTAAATACTTATTTTCTGAAATTACGGCACTTATAATATTTAATAAATCTTCTGAAATTCAATATATATAAATTACGTACTAAGTAAATCTCATGATTTATACTTTATATATATAGTTTCTAGAATTAAAAACCCTAAAAACTATAAATTTCATGATTAAAACTAAAATAAACTTAACATAATAAATCTGAAATTTATTATAATAATATCATGATTACCGAAAATATATGTGCATATAAAACAGTAATTTAATTTGCAAATATGATAAATAATAATAAAATAACATAAAAACTAGTACTTTAATGGAATCTTGGAGAGGAAGAAAGAAAACAACCACAATAATGGAAGGAAGAAACGCCGGCAGCACAACATCCACGAAAATAATAATCCGGCGGTGGTGTTTCGGTCTTTGAGAGGTATTCGTGACGTTTCTTGTTGAACAAGAAACTTTACTTGGAGAAGAAGAAACAAATCTTTGAGAGAAAAAAGGACGTCAATGGCGCACGAAGAGGAGAGAGAAAATTCGAGTAGAGGGAGAAGGAGAATCATGTGAGGTTTGGGAGAAAATAAGTGTTAGGTGAAATAATTGGGTTTTTTAGGATATTTATATAAAGGCTTTTACTTGTGGGCTTAGGAAAAGAGATTTTAATTAATGAAACTTGATGACTAATAAGATTGGCTAATTAAGACTTTAGTCATCAAATGACTCTTTCCCTTTTTATCACTTTTGGGCTTTCGATTCCATTAAACTTCCTTTTTAATATTCTTCTAATATTTAAAACTCTTATTAAAACATGCTTAATTAAAATATTTCAAATTTTATTAAGCTATGAAAAATAATTTCAGTTGACTTTTAAAATAGTCAACCCTTTTTAAAAGTCAAATCATTTTTCAACTCATTTGGATTTAAATATAACTACATAAATACTTTAATATATTTATGAAAATTCTTTAAAATTGTGGGGGATTACACACTATATTTGGGAGGGAGAGTATAATTTTTACTTATTAATATCTTACTTTAAAATTATAACACTAAATTTTAATTTTTTTTAGTATACGTGGAGTACATGTATTAAGCAGGATAGTTTCATGTGGCACAATTTTTTTATTTAAGAATGTCTCTTTAATATAGTAGTATAAATAGATAGCATGGATAGCGGTAAAAAGATGTGAATGGTTTTCTCAGTCAATAATATTGATGTCATGCTCCTCAAAAGTTGACAATAGTCAATACTTGAGCTAACTAGTCAACGATCTTCCTGACCATATGAACTAGCAAACGCGTCAACGGTAGACTTGGTTATTGGACAGGTCGGGTCAGGGTCAGTGCGGGTCGGAAGCGGGTCGGGTCATACATAAAGGGTCGGTAGCGGGTCGGGCCAAATGGGTAGAGGGCTTATAGCGGGCCGATAATGGACGGGTCGGTAAACGAGCAAGAAAAACAAGGAACAAAAAGAGCCAAAAGTAAGTATAAATAAATGCGAATCCGAATATGTAATTGTTCTTACAAAATTTATTTGATTTTTTAAAATTATTGGGTTTCTTTGTTGACCATATAATGGCCCTATCCAATAATGACCCTGTCCAATAAAACCCTGTCCAATAAAAGCCCTGTAAAATTGACCCTAACCCTTTAACCATTGGACTACCCTGTCCAATAACTACCTCTAGTCAACGGTGTGACAAGCTTTGTGCTTCTCCAAGAGGGAAAAAATAATTTCTGTTCCAAAAGAAATGACCTTTTAGTAGATCTAATTTTATAAAATTAAGATCAGAGTATTATTTAGTCTTTAAGGACAAAAATTCTAACATCTATTAATTTATTTATCTTTTTGTTTGGCAATCTAAAGTTTTTATTGAAAATAAAAAAAAAAGAAGATTACAACCACCTAATGCCCAGGCAAAAGACATACATCAACAACATTCTTCCTTCCCCAGCTTCTATGAAGGGTTTGGAGGGAGAACAAGTGTTAGTCCTAAGCAGAGCAATGAAAAACCAACCTAAGCAAATACTTATGGAGGAAGACATATACTCTAGCAAACACAAAAACTCCTACAATACAAGCTAAACAGCCAACGAAGGCAGCAAATCCAGCAATACAAACTAACAACTAGACTACCAAGCATCAGATTACAAGAAGACTCTTCATATCATCACCACTTCTACAAGTAAATTTGAACAAAATTTTGCATACAGATGGCTAAAATCTATAAACAATGCCTGCCATAAATAATTGATTTCTATAAATTCAAATACTTCATCCGTTCTGAATTAAATACAACAATATTCACTTTTACGTATGTCGAGACATTATTTTAACCCCATATATATATATATATATAAACCTAGAAAAATTAGCTTAGGTGTCATTCTCTAAAGCCTCACGCTATTTGTCACTTTTCCTCAAGTCATTAATTTACTCCACTGCCATGTGTCACTCTCTTAGTTAGACATCATGATGTGTTGCCTACTAAAGCTATGCATATAAGTTGCCTTACAATCAACTATATGCTTAATTTTATGGTAAGCCTTAAATTTGTTAATTTAAAACATTGCATAATACATATATTATAATCAAATCAAACGCAATCAATTAAGAGTGATCACAAAACAGCAAATTCTTAGGTGATTAAGACTGATATGTACAAATTGTTGTGTTGATCATGTTTTTTTGGTATTTCTCATGATTTTATATATTTTTTTTGATATTGGTCATAATGTACAAAAGTTAGATGAGATAATCAATACAAAAGGTTGTCAATAATGTCGTATAAGCTATTGGGCATATCATAAAATATTTATAATAAAAAGATTTTGGTGCACCTTTTTTTAGAAAAACTTGAATTGTTTGACATTATATTTAACAATATTACCTCACATATATGCACATCTACGTTTATAATATTGAATCCTTATAATTGATAGCGGCTTCCCAAAATATATTTCTATATAATAATATCAGGATCATATAGGTTTTTTTTTTTTTGGTCGGTGTATATCATATATTGATAGATTATTTGATTATAAAATTCATCACAATAGTTTTTTTTTTTTAATTAATCCTGAATTTTAATGTTGTAATGTTAGGTTTTGATCATTTCTATATCTGGATCCACCATTGTTGGTAGGTGATTTAGGTAATTAATCTAAATGTTAGACTTGCATTTGTAACTTTTGTTTAGGAAATATGAAAGGGTTTAAGCTTAGCACTTTTGACAGCTCAAGACACGAATGAGAGTAAGAAAGAACAAATGGTCGAATCTGGCAAATGAAAACAGGGATTGGGTTTGGGCTTTAATGAAGTGATGTAGTTTAACAATATGGTCTTATTAAGCTCAAATACTTAAAAAGTGGATCATTAAAACCCAAAATAATTTTAAATAAGCAAAATTTAGAAAACTCATTTCATAGATAATTACGACTATGATTGCAAAACTAATATATATATTTAAGAGATAAAATCCGTATTTCTCATAATATTTCAAAAAGATATATATTATCACATTATTAACCTAATAAAATACAATTAGCCTAAATCAAAATTGCTTGAAATTCGGGCTATCACATTCTATGAGGCATTGATTCAGCTATTACAATTGTATAAATCTTCGCACTATTCGGTGAATTATTCATATTTTGCTGATTCATTATCTTCCCATTCCAGAAAAATTATGTATCAGCATTTCATGTTTTGTTGCTTTTTTCTCTTTACATTCTCATTCCATAAAGCAAATATAAAATTGAAGGAGATGAAAAACAACCTTTAGGATCTATGTTATCTTTTTTTTCTACAAGAATGATAAGTTACAAAAATCTTCAAACTATATTTTTAAAGATAAGTTAAATAGTAAAAAACTCAAAAATAAATATTTGTTAACTTAGGCAAATAAAAATGATAATATAGTGGCCTGAGGCGGTGAAAAGCGATGATGCATGAGGGCAACAAGAGAGAGAGATAGAGAGAAAGAGAGAGAGAGAGAGAGAGGGGATGGGGGAAGAGTAGGACTGTCGGAAGCGGGTGTATGGTTGAGTGCCGGTGGTGGTTTGAATTATGATTTTATCTAGGCCTTTAAGAAAAAGTTGTAGGCGGAGCAAAGATTTAATCAACTTTTTCTTTTAAAAATAAAATTGTAAATCACATCATCCACCATGACATTAACTACGTCAACCATAGAATACATGGGTCATAAGCCAGTTTAAAAATATTTCCAATACACGTTTATAGAACTTTAAAACACAAGCTAATATTCACAAGATAGTTTTAGGAAAAATATTGTAAAATCTTAAATTTATAAAACAATTTTTTTTTCTTGCAATTAGCATGGGTCTAAAATCTAAAATATTTATATATATTTTTTTATCCTTACCATCCCATTTTAAAGGATGTTAAATTTTAGCATATTAGTTATAATATAGTAGATGTCTTTGAATGATGAATCAAGAGAAGTTTGAAAGAACAAGGACAATACAAAAAGAAAAAAATATAAATAATAAGATATCGTACAACTTATAGTTACTTTAACCTTTTTTTAGATGCTTGAGAATAATGTGTGGCAAATTATGAGTTAAATATTAGCCAAATATCATTAAATATATTATCAATATCTTATAATTAATCAACTTTTGACACAATAATTGAATATATGCAATATATTCAGTTTTGTTGGAATATTTTAGGTCTAAAAGTTAGAGAAGAAGTAGTATACAATATATATTTTACACGGGTCTAAACGCTAGACCTACTTATAACTTAGGGCCTGTTCTCCCCAGCTCATTTTCAGTTAAGTTCAGTTAAGTTAAGTTCAGTTCAATTCAGTTCAGTTCAGTTCAGTTCAGTTCAGTTCAATTCAGTTCAGTTCAGCTCCAATCAGTTCAGTTTAGTTCAGCTCAGTTCAGCTCAGTTCGTTCAGCTCCATTCTTTTATAACCATTTTGTTAAATATTATTATTATGTTGGTATAATTTATTTTACTTATTATTATTATTATTATATCATTACTATTAAGTATTATTATTATTATTATTATTATTATTATTATTATTATTATTGTTGTTGTTGTTGTTGTTGTTGTTGTTGTTGTTGTTGTTGTTGTTGTTTCTATATATTATTTTGTTTATTATAGCTTTACTCATTATTATCACTATTATTATTAGGAGGAACATGGTTTAGGTCAAAGCACAAATAAACCCACGTTTTTTAGCCCATAAACCAATCAAATCACGTCAAGACGGTTTATGATGCAATTTTCGCGGTCCAACCCAATCAATATATTTATTACTAAATATTATTATAATATTAAATCTAATTATTAAAATAGTAATATTAATTTACTTCTTAGATATTATTGTTACTATATATCATCATCAAGTATTAATATATTAATACAAATAATATAAAATAATTATTATTAATTATCATTATTATCATTAATTATTATTATTAATTTATGATTATTATTATTATTTATTTATAACTGTCATTTAAAAATATCCAAAATACTATTATTATTCATTATTATTACTTATCATTATAATAATTATTTAATATTCATATTATTATTGTTTAAATATTATTTATATATTTATTACATTCAATTTAATTCAATTTAATTTAAATTCAATTCAGTTCAGCTCAGTTCAGTTCAATTCAGTTCAGTTCAGTTCAGTTCAGCTCCAATCAGTTCAGTTCAGCTCCAATCAGTTCAGTTGAGTTCAGTTCAACTGTTTTATGCCGAAGAGAACAGACCCTTATTTATGAATAATAATCAACTACTTAATAAATAAAATAATTCCCGCAAATTATGCACGGGAAAAAAAACTAGTTACATATAATTAAAAAAATATACGTTTTATGAAAGTATGTTATGTAAGGAATCTAACAAGATCCCACTTGACTATATTATTCATTATGTATAAATCACAAATCTCAGTCGAAGTGAAAAGTGTGAATAGTGAAAAAGTGAAATTGTTGCATATAATTCGGAACGGAGGAAGTATGATAGATGGACTCAGCAAACATCACGGCATGCAACTTGGATTGGGGAGCTTTGTCGTCACGCTTGATAGCTGCCAACTGCAGTAGTGGCGGAGCTAGTATGGGTCATGTGACCCCTCGAATTAGAAAAAAAAAATAAGGATTTTTCGTTAAAAAAAAAATTGAATTAGCGAAGTCACGCAACGTTCAATGTTCATCTCACTCCCGAAGAAACCCCAAACTCCAACCCCATGAAACCCGATCTCCCTCTTCTCTCCCGCGAGGCTCTGCATCACCATCACAAGCTTCCTGTTCCTCCATCCTCTTCTCTCGTGCTCTGCCTCCACTTCCCGTTACTTCGCTGCTGCAGCTAGACTTTGAGAGGTGTTCTAGTCGATTTTTGCGCGACTTTTCTCACGGCGGATTTCGGAATTCGACATAATCAACGCGGTTTTTTGGTGGTCTATGTAAGTCTTAACATCTGAATCATTAAATTATAGAATTTTGAATTTTTTAGTTTAGAACTCGAATCTACGGTTTGCGAATTGGGGGTTTTGAAATTTACCCCCGCAATTTGAATGTGGGAATTTTATTGTTGTTGGTAGAAAATATATTATTTTCACGTGATGTGTTTTGTATGATTTGATTCAATATATGTTTGTTTTTGTTATTTTGTATGATAACTCATGTTCAATTTATCACTAAGCGAAGCTTCTTTATTATGTTTTTTCCTGCAAAATCGACTCTATTAAAACTGTCTATCATCAAAGGAAGTCAACGGCAATTAAGGAAGCATTCTTTTATGCTACAATGTTAGTAATTTAAAAGTGTCAATTTTTAGTCCGTTTTGCACTCTTAATAATGCTATTACTAGTTTTTTTGCCCGGGCTATGTCCCGGGTCAGTTACAATAAATAAATATGTTGTTATTTTTTATTATTTCATAATTTATTTTTCTACTTTTCGTATTCTTTGTTCCTTAAGAATAAATCGAAAAATTCACATCACGCGTGATAAGTAAAAAATATTTGAAAGCTTTGAGTTTGAAAACAATACCTAAAAAGTGATTGTGGTAAGAGAAAATGACATCAATATTCTCTTGTAAGTTACGTAATAAGTGTGTTAAAGACGTACTCGCTCTGTTTTTTTTTAATTGCTACATTTTCCTTAAATGATTGTTTCTTTTTAATTGCTATATTTTTATTTATTTGGGGTACTTGGCCCACCATAAAGTAATACTTTTATATTTGTTCTTCTCTTTTTCCACCCAAAAATACTACCTTTTCACTTTTTTTCATTATTTTACATTAAATAGATCAAAAAGTATACTCCAAAAAGCTTGAAAGTGACATTGCATAAATTATTGTGCATACAACAATGTAACAATAAAAAACGGATGGAGTATATACTTGTTAAGTTTTTTTAGTTAATTACAATTATTACAAGACTTTATCATATTTTATTTGAAACAATGAACAACAAAGTCATAGTATATTGATGGTTAAACTCTTACTTTTCATTTCAAAGGTCACGTGTTCAATACCTTGCACTTACATTTTTTTTTTAAAGTGAGGAGTACAGCTGAACATAAAGCATTTGCATAAGAAATTGGAGGAGAGTGCCACGTGGCACATAAACTTTCTTTCGCACGCCTTTTAATATATATGTATAAATGTATAGATTTGCTGAATGTCAATTTACTTCCTGGTAAAATAGACAACATATGAATCTTAAGCCATGCCATGTTTCTTATTTATGTACTTGTATGATGGTAATTCGCTGATTGATTTTGATATAGTTAGTTTATATGTGTTAATTTGTACTTCCTCCGTTCCATAATAAGTGAAACACTTACTATTTTAGAACGTTTCAAAATAAGTGAAACATACCTTAAATGGATAAAAGAAAGTGACAAAATGACAAGAGTGCCCATCACAAACTTGTGTTGTTTGCTTTTCTCTCTTCTACTTTTGATAATAAAAAGGGTATTTTATGACTTTTTGGCTTTTGAAAGTGATGTTTATTAAATCTTGTGCCCAATCCCTATGTTTCACTTATTATGGAACGGATGAAGTATTAAATAATGAATATAGGAAACGATGAGTGATACAATTAGATAAAAAAAAAATCAAAGACAATGGGAAAACAACCTGATATTATACAATGTTTCTTTGCGTTGTGAAATTTTTAATATTGAATAACTTTTGTCCTTTTTTGTGACCCCCGATTTTGAAATTCTGGCCCCGCCACTGATCAACTGCACTTCATCCTCAAAGATTCAGCTTCTATCACTGACTTCATTTTGTTGCAGGCAGATGTTCCATATTCTTTGAGACTGAACACTCAAAGATAAGGTAAGCGATAGTTTCACTAGTTGCTTTGCAAATAATATTATTAAGCACCTTCCCCATTCCCACAGTCTAGTCTTAGTAGTGAGCCTCCTCTGAACTCAAGAGTAAACCAAGTGAGGAAAAGAGCCTTGAGACTAGCTTTGTTATTGCATAGGATTCCTTTCCATCTTACCGTGGGATGCTCTCCTTGCATAGTAGTATACAGTTTAATAGAGAAATTAGGAGCAGTTAACATATATGAGATATTATTATCATCAAATAACTTCCTATTAGCCAAGATTTTCTTCAAGGGCTAGGACAACCTGTTAAGGATGTCCATGGTAGCAATATTTTGCTGCTTAATATAGTAGGCATGGATCTATATGATCCAAATCCTATATTGTTTCTGGTAAACAGCCCATAAAATGCTTAGCAAAAAACTGCCTTATTCCAAGAGATGAGGTCTTTAATGTTCCCACTTTTTTCAAGCATAAAGTCTCCCAAGTCACCGAAGCTTTGTAGATTTAGTCTCCTAAGAGATAGATCCTGCGAATGCTTTGAATCTCTCTGAAAACTCTCTTAGGCATGACGAATATTTGACACCATTAAAGTTGGAGACGGTGGCTCAGGCCAGGCAACATAGGACAACTTCTTGACTGACAATGATCTCATCCTAGCCAGAGTATTCTCAATAAGAGGCTTATACTCATGATGAAATAATTACACTAAGAGGCACTAATGCGTGCATTGTGCTCCCGGGAGCACAATGAGAACTGTGCTCCCACAATACAAAATAGAACATTTACGAATAGGAAAACGAACATTTATGAACACGAAAACGAACATTTTACTGTTGAAGTGGAACATTACAAAATTTATTTACGAGAACGAACATTTTATTGTTGAAATGGAATATTACAAGAATTCATTTATGAAAAGAACATTTTACTGTTGAAGTGGAACATTATCAGAATCCAAATACAAAAATGAACATTCTTGGTTGAAGTGGAACATTACTAGAATTCAATTACTTAAATAGAATATTTGCTTATCAAATATATAACATATTTTCAGTGAAAATAGAACATATTTTTTTGGTGGAAAATAAGTTTTGAAAGAACATTTTTTAAAATTGAACATTTGCTTATCTAAAATAAAACAGATTCACAAAATATAGAACATAATTTTCTACTGAAAAATAAGTTTAAAACGAACATTTGTTGAAATAGAACATTTGTTTATTGAAGATAGAACAACTTTTACGAAAACTAGAACATATTTTTTTTGCTGAAAAATATGCTTAAAATGAACATTTCTTGAAATAGAACATTTACTTATCGGAAATGGAACAAATTTACTGGGTGCATGGTAAGCACCGTGCTCCCGAGAGCACAATAGAATTTTCAAAGAGGCACACCGTAGACATATAATCGTATCTCCCCATTTAAGGACCCATGATTAAGCATACAACAATATTACTCTTAATTGTTCGACCCAAGGGGAGAGCAGTCCGAAAAGCCAACCCGAAAGTATTTTTAAATTGTTAAAGTTTATTATAATCCTATTTTAATTCTCAATTAATTGTACCTGATAGTTAATTGTTTTTTGAGTCCATAAATAAAACTTTAAGCTCAATCATGTGAAAAATCCCAATAATTATTTTATTCATGATAATTAATTATTTTATTTTAATAAATGAATATATTTCAAATATATTTTTTAAATTAAAATTTGTTTTTATTCCGTAAATTTAGATTTTCGAATTTAAAAGATAAAAGAAAATCGTTAAAATGCGTTTTATAAAAAGCTGTCAAGACGTGCCAAAAGCAAGGCGGTGCGCCTGGCGAACCAACATGCGCCCAACACACTGGTCTAGCTGTGTTAGGCGCACTAATCTGCGCCTGACACGTGGCATTGTGTGTCACACAGAGTCGCACGCCTGGTGCATTCCTCTGCGTGACACACAACTTCTTTTCTATCTTTTTTACTCCATTCGTCCCATAATATAGTGCCTTCTTCATTTTTGGTGGGTCAAACTTTTAAAACCTTTTAACAAATATTCACACTAGTATATACAAAAAAAATACTACTCATGTGTTGAGTCATGTAGTATTTTGATGATTGTAAACAAATGATGATTATCTAACTAACATGTATGTTTGAGATGTGCATATTACATTAACATGAAACAAGTCATCAAAGGTTGAATTTATCACATCATGAAGGTCTTCCCACAAGTGAAGTTCCTAAAAGAGTTCCTATAAGGAACACAAATAGAGCAATTCCTAGGTACATCCTATGAGGAACATTGAATATGAAGTTCTGGAGCAGTTTCTGAGTGGGAGCAGCAATATAACGTTTCAGAGTTGAAACAAGAAGTTCCTGAGCAGGAACTATGAGTGTGAAGTTTCTTAAAGGAACTAGCACACTGAAGTTCCAAAGGTGGAGCTATCAACATGCGGTTCTTGAGTTGGAGCAACATGGAGCATGAAGGCAGAAAATATGAGTTTATTTTCTAGGATTCATGTAAGTATGTGGAAACGTTTAAGGTAATGGAACAAGGTCTAAAGGAACTCGTAAGGTCAAAGGAACTCGTGGAACTTATAGTCAAAAGTATTTAAGAGTCGATAAATCTGATGCATATTATTATCTTAATCTATAAGAATTTATTTAGAGTTTGTTTCTTAATAAATCTCTAGGTGGTTAAATATTTATAAATAATGTGCATTAGTTGTTTTAGGATAAGATTTAGTTTTGAAATAATAGATAAGTTTTAATTTTAAAATAAAAGATAAGCTTTAAATAATATAGGTTTAATAAAATTGGTTTCTTTAGGAATATGATTTTAATTAATCTAATTTTATCTTTTCAGTTTTTGGAAAATAAAAGGCCTAGATTTATAATACGTATGATGAGTGTTGTTAAAGAAATTGTCTGTTTGTTCCTCTCTAAAGGATCAGACGTGGTAGTCTATTAATCTAAGTTGAAGGAACTAACTATTAAAAGGAACTAGACTTAGGATGAAGCATTACAACGGTACTGTTATGTCAGTTGAGTAAATTATGCCTAGATTATAGGTAACCGTTTTATTTAAGGAAAAATCTGATTTTATGGAGAATCTTTTTAAGGAAAAGATTTTATTTTTCTAAAGATAATAAAAATATTATTCGGTTTTTACGGAAATAATTTAAAGATAAATATTTTTATTAAAAGGATATTATTTCAGTTTTATTAATTAATATGTTTTCTATTAAATCAGATTTTCAAGTAATGCTTAAAGTGGTTGCTAAAATTAAGGAGCAGTAACTAAAAACACTCCCACGTTTAACAACAATCATGGAGATCATGGGATGTTTAAGGAACGTGTTCCTTCGAGTAAGGAACATCATGGGATAATGGTTTAACCACTAACACATGATTAATCCCACGTTCATTCTAAAAGACTGCTATAAATATACAAGTTCAATTGAGTTTCAAATTGTCTGACTGGTGTCTTTCCATAGTGTTAGACTTATGTCATTCCATAAGTTTGGCTTAAGGAATAGCGTTACAAAAGAATTATATTTTCTATTCCTTGTTTGAGTCAGTTCCAATGAGTTCCTACGAGTGCCATGTTCCTTTACAGTTATTCAGTTTCTATATACTAGAGTTAAACCAAATTATCAAGTGTCTGTATTTAAGTTTGGGGTTAAAGGGTTTGAGTGAACTCTTGTAATGGAAACTTGGTAAAGGGTTTGAGTGAATTCTTATATCAAGTTCGAGTTAGGAACTTGAGTAAGTTCTTATTATGTATGCGTAGACTTAGGTTGAAGTCTATCTAGGGGTGAAGGGTTTGAGTAAACCTTTTGTAAAGAGTTGTGGGAACTCTTGAAAGACTTAGAAGTTAATCTAGAGTATAGGGTGGAGATTAGGAGAGAGTTGGAGTTCCGAGTGGAACTTGTGTATGTAATAGGTTCAATCATAGGAGATTTCCTATTATAGTGAAGAGTTTAAATCCTGAGCAGGTCGTGGTTTTTCTTCTTGTATTGAGACAAGAAGTTTCCACGTAAAAATCTCTCTTGCACTTTCAGTTCCTTATTGCTTATGTTTTAAATTCCGTATTATTTGGGCAATAAGTTCCACACTACAATTCACCCCCCCTCTTGTAGTGTTCCTAGTGAAATAACATCATGTGAGATCTTGTTAGATTCGCCTCAATGTGTACTTTCATAATATCAACTTTTTATATTTTTTTTATTAATACAGAATTGAAGATATTAAAGGTCAAAGTTACGTCTTGGAGACCGTGTAAAAAAGAAACAAACACTATGTTATGGGACGGAGGGAGTACTATTTTCCTATAAATACATGTCGGTTTTTCGAATTAAGAAACACTTTTACATTACGACTTTCACACATTCGACACTTTACGAAACCTCTCTACAAAACCTCCCTAAAAACTCTCATACTTTTCAAATCTACATACACAAACATGTATGTTCTGACGAAACACATAGTTTCAGACATATACGTTCAGATCTTACAGGCTTAACCATTACTCGTCTTGAAAGTTGTCAATCTCTCAGACTCAACCATGGTATGATTCCGAGGGTCCTTGAAGAAATTCATTATTTTTGTACTGAAGTTACTAACTATTCCTTTCCTGATGTAGATCTTTAGTATAAAAACGTTCTTTTTACACATTCTAACCTTTTTCTTTCTTTTTATTTATTTTTCATATTCAGATGCATGCATGATTGTCTTGTTAATGCTTTCATCTCCTATCATGCTTATTATTGCTAATCAAGACATAAGAAACTATTCTAATATTAATTAGATAATTTGAACAACGGCTAGGTTTCCTGTAATTTGATTGCTAATAACATGATGTAATTGAAAAATAGTCTTTTTATGTATTTCTCGACCAACCTAGACTAATATATTTTAAGGATGTATGAAGATATTATTTGATTATTCTTATGCATAAAATGATATGAATCGATATTTATATTAGTAAAGGCCATCAATGGGCGAACATGGTTCATGACCGTGTTCGTACCCTCACCCCCGAACTCAATCTATGATTCATTGACCATGCATATATGGAGTCAAGACGAGGAAATATACATTGGATAATATTCTAATTTGTCCTTACGATTTCCCAATATCCAATTAGGTTTATGAGTCTTTCTTTAAAGACTTGTTGGCGAATTCAAAACATTTTCATTAAAACCTTTACAATGAGGTAGCAAATACGCGTTCATCCGACGTAAGCGAAATGAAAACATGCCTAAAATTTGGCGATTTCACTGTGGATGATTTTAAAAAAATCAATTTATAATGGGTGACATGACCAATATCTCCATGGTAATCGCACCAATTGAATGGTCTTTTCGATCTCCTGGACGGGATTCAGTGGCCACTTGATCGTATCTCCTAGCTCTGTCATATGGTTGATCAGTCTCCCTACGCTAATACAAAAATCTATTCTTTTATCTTGGGATGATACTTTTACTCGTCCCTCCATTCTGATTCATCTTCGTCAACTGCGGCAATATATTGGTCGTTACTCGGCCGGTCATATGTTTTGGTCTGTTGTCGCGTCGCCGACTCTAAGTGTACTTCCTGCTAGACAGTTCAGGCTCGAAGGGGACTTTCCTAGCATCCATATATTCTTCCATAAGGACTTGGGAAAGGGCCTTGTTCAGCACGTCCTCGAACTTGGTGCATGGGTACTTGGTCAAGTCTTTATATAAATTAGAATCACCCTACAATCCATGTCTGGATGCTTCAATAGTTGTGGGTATGTTTAATTAGGAATGGACACCTTTTCTCTATTTAAGCGATGAATATATTCTTCGAGGCTTTCTCCATAACGTTGCATGACATAGTACAAATCACTTGTTTGCTTCTGCACCTTCCGACTATTGGCGAACTGCTGATTGAACATGTTTTGCAGCTCCGAGAATGAGGTGATGCACCCATTTGGATAATTGGTCAACCAGACACGGTGGAACTGAACCCTTTACACATGATTACTTCTCTCATATCGCGAGGGATGGGGATGGTCATCATCCGCTCCTTATATTGTTTGATATGCTCACTAGGATCAGTGCTGCCGCCATATATAGTTGAATGTTTTGTGCATTAAACCTCTTAGGGATGTCGATATTGTCAATATGGTCCGCATATGGCAAATCAGCTTAATTGTTTGACTTGGGTTCTGCTATGGCAAGGGTCATCCCCTGGATTTTGTTGATCATTTCTTGCAGTATGGCGATTTAGGCTTTGAGGCCTCATTCATATCACCAAGGACAGGTTGGAGAAAGTCCATTCCTAGCGGTAGGTTAGGGATTGACAGGACATGCGATGCTAAGCAGTTTATCCTTTGAGTGTTAGGCACACCGACATCTTCACTCGTAGGGGGTAAATTCTTAAGTGAAGGTAACAAAAGGCATCCAAGGAGGAGACGAAAACTCGAAAAAGGTGACAGAAGTTCGGTTTAGAGTGTTGGATATGGTTATATTTCTAGACGAGTTCGGACGAGGAGGAGCGTTTGGGACTGGTTGAGATGATGAGCCAAAGGTTAAAAAGGAAGGTGGTGTTTGGATAGGAGTGGAGTTGATAAGATGGGTTTCGTCCTCCACCGGTATGAACTCACTGGAAGAAAGGTTGGGCATGACACCTGAGGCGTCATGATTTGTGAGATGACTGGAGTGAAGATTGGAGTAGTTTTAGCCACTGTGTAACTCCGTGGAGGAGTGATGGTGTCCATATTTAGTCAGGTCGTTGCGCTTTCGACATTATGAGACGCCTGGTGGAGGGAGGACGAGGTCCCTTTAGAGACGGCACACTGATCTTAGCTTATATCGATTTTCTTTATTTATAACTAGCTAACCTCAGAGAATATCGATTTTCTCATTGAGGCGTTTCCACATTTCTTCGACAGAAGAAGGCATATTGTTGGCTATGGTGATTTTTAGATAGTGAGATTCGCAAAAGCACTTTCTAGACTAAATGCCCCACGGTGGGCGCCAAATTGTTTTGGATAAATTTCACCAAGGAGGAGGATCAATCTATCAAATAAGAACGGGCAATCGATCTAAGTGCTAAGAGAGAGAGAGAGAGAGAGAGAGATAGATAGATAAAGAGAGAGAGAGAGAGAGAGAGAGAGAGAGAGAGAGGGAGAGAGAGTGAGAGTTGAGTAATAAGTATTGACTGGGTTAGGATTTGATGCCTTATCTTGGCTACATATTCCTCTATTTATAACTAGCTAACCCTAGTACTTAAGTTACCGTTAATGTTTGTTACATATATCAAATATCCTTGCTAAAGATCCCTTGTTTTATGACGGGTGTTGACCATTATTCTCTCAACTGCCTAACATATACTGACTTTATTCAACGCGGATTATAAACACGTCTTTGACAGTCATGTAGGGGAAATTCTGACATGTCCTCATAATGGGCATGTAGTAGAAACTGATCATGCTTGACAAATGAGAACTAGATTTTAGCCATACTTGGGTTTGTCATAGTCCTTGAAAGAACATAAGGGATACATGTACATAAGGTTCTGACCAACGAAAAATGGCATAATTTTAGTATCATTATCCTTTTAAATTCTAGGATCATCATTGTTAGTTGTAATGATCATATCCTCCTTTGTTATGGGTAGTGCAGTATTTAGGTGCTTACCATTAAGCCTTCTTCTTCTTTGGCTCGCCGTACCAAGAGATTAGTTCCCTTGATTTTTTATCGTTTCCAGTCTTTAGATTTTAGAGTAACAATATACACACGGTCATTCTAGAATAATCCCTCGATTTCTTGTTTTTGAGATTACTAATTCTGATCTCTCTCCCTTATCCCTCAAACCAAACACCTTACAATTACTAGACTAGCATAATTCGAGGGAGAATGTGTTAATCAATGAATATTTACTTAGAATTCTTGTTACCTATTGTTTGGGCCGATAGCTTGGCCCAATTAATATCAGAAGGCACCTTTTTCAAGGCCTAGACCTCCTAGGTCAAAGGGGATTCACCAGCTTTTAGGTAACAAAGCAGCTTTACGTTAAAAAGGTGGGGGCTTCCCTAGGTCTGGGGATGCTTCCCAAAAGGGTTTCTTGTCTGGGAAATCCCCATCACTATAAATACCAACCATCTCATCAATGAACAAGTATTCAATTCTCACCTAACAAAACCAGAGCATCTCTCTCTAGACTTACTTTCTCTCTCTACCTCAATCTGAACTGACTTGAGCGTCGGAGGGGCTTTCCTGGGAACACCCTCGGGCCAATTTTTCCTTGTTTTGCAGGATTGTCAATTACAAGACTCGAGATTCTAACCTAACTCGGGATTTGACTCTCACCCTAAACACTTTACTCTTTTGACTAGTTTCGAGGCAGAAACATTTTGGCGCCGTCTGTGGGGATACTACATCTCAAAGTCACATACCGAGAGCAACATGGCACCCCGAAGGAAAACCACCCGAGGACCACTATCTCGCCAACCCACACCTCTCCAGTCTCAACAACCCAATGTCTTGGTCGAATCGCTGGCCATAGACGACGAGGGATCGACCCCTCGCAACGACGAACACTCTGTGCCCCGAGATGACCCAGTACCAGTCACGATGGCGGACATCGAAAGGATAGCTCGACAGCTGAACGATAACATGCAGAGGAGTTTGCAGGAACTCATAGCCGGGATCCCTAAGCTTAATCAAGGGGTACCCCGAGAGTTGGCCCGTGGAGAGCCTCGTGGCAGGGATAATCCGCAAAATCACATTCCTAACCGGGACGGGCAGCGAGTGGGGGGAGAAAGGTCCCGACAAGCTAACTCTCAGAGGACTTCGATCTCGAATGCCAAGCGCATCATAGAGGAGAGTCGGAGGCACAGAGCGGATCAGGACGCTCGCAACCTCTTAAACAAGAAGAGAGAGGAAAGGGAAAATACACTCCAGGAAGAGCAAGCTCATTCTCGGACCCCGAGGAGGGTACGAGAAAGATCCCCCGTCGGGCCCAAAAGAACGAGGCATGAAGATGAAGGAGACTCGGGACCCCCTCGGAATAAGGCCAACGCCTTGGTAAACAAAGGAGTGCTCAACTTTATGATCCCCTTCAGCCGGGATATCATGGATGTTCCTAACCCGGGAAAGATCAAGGTCCCCTCCATCGAGCAGTACTCGGGCAGCAGCGACCCCGAAGACCATATGGCAGCTTATAAAGAACAGATGAGTGTGCAAACGGGATGCGAGGCCACCTGGTGCCGCTATTTCCCGATGACCCTTAAGGGATTAGCGCTCAGTTGGTTCTCGGGCTTGGCACCCGACATCATCACCAACTTTTCAGTTTTGGAAGCACTATTTCACCAACATTTCATCGCTGGACGTAGGCATAAGAAGACCAGCATCCACCTAATGTCGATCAAGCAACAAGAGCACGAGAGCCTCGCTGACTATATCAAGCGGTTCAATGAAGAATCACTAAAGATTTCGGATCTTCAAGACGGGGTAGCGTTCACCGCCCTAATGTCAGGACTATGGCCGGGAAAGTTCAGATGGTCCCTTGCTGAGAATGAAGTTACCACTTTCACCGAGGCCATGAGTCGGGCTCAAAAGTTCATCCAAGCCTCTGACATTTGCAAGCCTGTCGGGGAGAAGTCTAAGAAGAAGAAGGAAAAACTCCCTTACCGGGAATCAAACAAAAACCCGAGAAGTAATCAACAGCTGCTCCCAAGAGTGGCAGATAATGGGAACGACCCTTGTTTCAACAGAAACAGGCGAGAGATCTATCTTGATCTCAAGCACAAGTCGGTATTACCTATCCCCCCGCCTATAAGAACTTCAAAAGATAGGCAGGACCAACGTTTATGGTGTGAATACCATCGGGAATGAAGTCACACCACGAAAGACTACCGGGAATTGAAGAAAGCCTTGGATCACCTAGCTGATCAAGGAAAGTTGAATAGGTACATCAAACATCCCCGAGAAGAGAAGGGGAAGGAAAAAGAGACAAGAAATGACAGGCAGGGTGCCCAGTAATGACGTTCGCGGAGCCTGACCGGTGCTTACACACCCCCCCATGATGACCCGTTGGTCATTGAAATGAAAATAGCCAACTCCCGGGTGAAGAGGATCCTTGTTGATAACGGGTCCTCAGCTGAAGTACACCGAGAAGGATGTGATTCCCACTAACCAGCCGTTAATAGGTTTCGGAGGTGGGTCGGTCTACCCTCTCGGGTATGTGAAGCTGACTGTAAGGCTTGGGGAGAGAGGAAAGGGTAGGAGTCTACATGTAGACTTCCTAGTAGTTGACACCCCACTACCTTACAACGCTATCATGGGTAGACCCACCATGAACCATGAACAAGATAAACGCAACTATCTCGGTATATCAGCTGCTGCTGCAATATGTAACCGATGATGGGAAAGTCGGGAAGATATATGAGGATCAGCATACAACCCGGGAGTGCTACACCAACAGCTTCCAAACAAGGGCTCCCGAGGAGAAGAAGGAGAAGAAAAGAAAGAGAGAAGAACCGGCAGAAACCCCCACTGGACTCGGGGTATACATATTTGAAAACCCCAAGTTCTACGAACGACCCCGACCAGTGGAGGAGGTTGAAGAGGTTATGATAGAGCCAGAAGTCGGGCATGCACTAAGGATCGGCTCAAACCTCAGCCCCGAGGCCCCCGAGATCAAGGAGCAACTGATTCACACCTTGAAAGAGTTCAAGGATGTATTCGCTTACTCAACTTCTGACATGCAAGGGCTGAGTCCCGACTTTGCCTCCCATGAGCTGAACATCTAAGAGGGATTTCTCCCCATCAAGCAAAAGCTCAGACATCAGGGTCCCGAGAGGAATATCGCAGCTGCGGAAGAGGTGAAGAAGCTACTAGAGGCGGGAATTATTGAAGAATGTCAATATACTGAATTGTTGGCTAATGTGGTCTTGGTAAAGAAGGCCAGTGGAGCTTGGCGCATGTGCGTCGACTTCACAGATCTAAACAAATCATTCCCCAAAGATAACCATCCCCTTCCAAAGATCGACACGCTAGTCGATTCCACGACGGGTCACGAGTTGCTCAGCTTCATGGATGCCAACGCGGGATATGATCATATCCCCATGGCGGAAAAGAACTGAGTGCATACTGCATTTGTCACGGCCAAAGGCGTATACTGCTACAAAATGATCCCCTTTGGGCTAAAGAACGCAGGGGCTATGTTCAACGGACCATAAACAAGGTCTTTGCAGAGCAACTTGGGAGAAATATGGAGGTATATGTGGACGACATTATCGTCAAGAGTAAGAAGAGAATGGATGTGAACAATCTAAGAGAAACGTTGACAACACTTAGACGCTACGGCATGAAATTGAACCCCAAGAAATGTGTATTCGAGGTAAAAGGGGGTAAGTGCCTGGGGTTCCTGGTAGATGAGCGGGGCATAGAGGCAAACCCCGACAAAATCAATGTAGTTTTGAACATGTCATCGCCAAGAAATGTCTGGGAGGTACAAAGGCTAACGGTGTGCCTCGCGGCATTGGGGCGCTTCCTATCCCGGTCGGCCGACAAAAGCTCGCTCTTTTTCAGAGCGTTGAACAGAAAAGAGTTTGATTGGGACAAAGAGGCAGAGGAGGCGTTCCAACAATTGAAACAGCACATAGCAACGCTACCCAAGCTCATATCTCCCTTGCCGGGAGAGACTCTTTACATATACCTTTTGGTATCTGAACACGCCCTCAGCGCAGTACTGGTGGCCGAAAGAGAGGCAGCTCAGCACCCTGTCTATTTCATCACCCATGCCTACCGAGGGGCGGAGGCGAGATATAGTGAAGCTAAGAAGATGGTGTTAGCCTTGGTCATGGCGAGCAGGAAGTTGAAGCCATATTTTCAAGCCCATCCAATCATAGTCCTAACCGGACAACCCATCAAGAAGCTAATAGAGAACAGGAATCACTCGACCAGAATGACCGAGTGGGCCGATCAACTGGCCGACTACGGGTTGGAATATGAGCCACGCAGAGCCATCAAGGCACAGGCCTTGGCCGACTACGTGTTGGAATATGCTGCTCTCGCCCGGCTGAAATCGAAGTAACGGAGTCGTGGGAATTACAAGTGGATGGTTATGCAACCAAGTCGAGCAGCGGGGTCGGACTGGTCATTATACCCTCTGTCGGGGATAAGATGGAGTTTGCTATGAAGTTCGATTTCCTTGCCTCAAACAACGAGGTCGAATATGAAGCTCTGATTCTGGGCCTACAAATTTGCATCATGGCAGGGGCTCAAAAATTACTGGCAAAGTCGGACTCCCAACTGATAGTAGGGTAGGTCTCGGGGGAGTACGAAGCTAAGGAGGATAACATGAGGATGTATCTCAGCAAGACCCGACAATTGATTCAGAAGTTAACCTCATTCAAAATTCAAACATTTCCCCCGGTCTGAGAACCAACAGGTTGATGCCCTAGCTCGCATGGCCAGTTCAGCAGAGGGGTTGGCCCCTCGTAGCATAATTTTTAAAGTTCTCGATCAACCGAGCATCAATTCTCTAGAAGTGCACACTCTGAACCGCACCGACACCTGGATGGGAGAAATCATAGGGTATCTCTGGGATGGACTTTTACCCATGGACGAGAAGGAAGCTGAAGACCTCAAAAAGAAGGCGGGGTGGTTTATCTGGCATGAAGGCCACTTGTATAAGAAGTCGTACACACACCCGCTGCTAAAATGTGTAAGTGTAACTCCTGTCGAAGGAAACTACATTCTGAGGGAGATACATGAAGGGGCTTGCAGCAGTCACCAGGGAGCTAGGACAATAGCAGGGAAGGCTCTGAGGGCAGTGTACTACTGGGCAACCTTGAAGCACGATGCGGAGGTTTTGGTCAAGAAGTGTCCTAATTGCCAACTTCATGGGTATATTCCTCGGGCTCCCGCCAACAAGCTAACTGCCATCCAAGCCGTTCTGCTGTTTAACAAGTGGGGGATGGACCTGATAGACCCTTTCCCACCAGCCTCGGGGCAGAGAAGATTTTTGTTGGTAGCCATCGACTACTTCACCAAGTGGGTAGAGGCGGAGCCATTGACCTCCATAATGGATAAACAAGTACAAAACTTATTATGGAGGAACATCATCACTCGTTTCGGGGTCCCTAAGACTCTCATATCAGACAATGGTAGGCAATTTAACAGCGAACCTACCCAGGAATAGTGCTCCAGGTTTGGCATTCAAACAAGATTCTCAGCAGTCTTCCGACCCCAGACAAATGGTCAAGCAGAGGCTGCGAACAAGATAGTGCTGAATGGGATAAAGAAATCTCTGGAGGGAGCCAAGGGGAGCTGGATTGATGACCTCCCGGGAGTGCTGTGGTCGGCACGAACTACAGTGAAAGAGGCAACAAGCCAATCCCCCTTCAACTTGGTGTATAGAAGTGAAGTTGTCCTCCCCGTGGAAGTCGGGATACCATCCCCGAGAATGACGTTCTATGACTATGAGCAAAATGAAGAGGAGAAATTGGTCAATCTCGACCTTCTCCCTGAAACGAGAGGTAATTCTTTGCTGAGATCAATCCGCAACAAGTTGCGCGTGGCAAGGCAATTCAACCAGCGAGTCAAAGCTCGCCCCATTCAAGTCGGGGATTGGGTGGTGAGGAAAGTGGAAGCTACCGGCCTCACCCACCTCAGAGGCAAGCTCGGGCCAAAGTGGGATGGACCTTACAAGGTTATCACCGAGGTCAAACCCGGGACATACCGACTTGAATCACCTGAAGGCACCCCACTTGCCCGACCCTGGAACGCTGACAACCTAAAGAAGTACTTCATCTAGTTAAGACTTGTAACCCGACCACACTTGAGCCATTTGTGTAATCAGCATGTAAACCAACTCGGGGTATTCGCCAATTCCTTTTTTGAGTTAACGTGATTAAGCCCCTCTGGCCAAAATTGAGCCATCGATTTTTATCATCCGTTACAACTGGGGGCCATAGCAATACATACCTAATAGAGTTCGGTATCATTAAAATAGCAATGAAAAGTTGGCTCTTATTATTATACATTTGCAACGAATGATATAAACCACTCATGCAGAAAAATGCAGTAGAAGAATAAAAAAAAAACTGGAAGAAAATACTTAAATTCATTCATAACGAAAAATACAACCTAATGAATTCCGAGAACAGGCTCTCATAATTCAAACAATGTTCTACCCCAAGAACAAACTCTCGGGAATTAAAAACCAACAAAGTTCAACAGAAAAATAGAATAAGCAAATTTAAACAGCACCGGTTTTGTCAGGCGATCTGTCGGTACTACCAGTACCATCCTCATCATTGGAACTCCCTGACAAAAGATCCTCAGGCTCAGCATCAACAGTAGTCTCGGGATCCTTGGAAGAAGTAGCGGTCGGGACATCAGAGGCTTTGGAAGCTGAGGACTGAGGTGCTTTGGAAGCTGAGGACTGACTCTTTAGCAGCCTCCTCAACCATCAACCTCTGCTCCTCGGCAATGCGAGCATCAAACTCCGCCTCGACCGCATTCAAGTCCAGGGTGGAGTCGGGACCCACGAGTATGCCCTTCAGACGGTCTTTAGTCTCCCTAACCGCCATAGCAAAGGAGCGGGAGGCCATCTGACCAGTGAAGGCAAGTCCCTCTGGGGACCTTTTCCAGCCCTCTAAGAACTTGCCATGCTCTGCCTAAAGAGCCGACTCTCGGGTTCAAGCCTCCTTCAACTTGCGCTCAAGTTGTCTAACCTTCTTCTTCGATCTAGAGAGCTTCAGCTTCAGCTCGTCAAGCTCTTTTTGCTTAGCAATCCGGTCGAGTGTGGCGACCTTGAGGTTCTCTATGGCCTTCTTGTTACTCTCCTTCAGCGCATCATGCTCCTTGACCGCCGTAGAAGCCTGCTCAAAAGTCTCCTTCTGAGAATCAAGCTCAGTGTTGAGTCGGGAGACCTCAGCTTCCTGTTTCGATACCTTCTTGTTCAAGCTTCCAATCTGGGTATTAAGTTCATTAACACCTTGCTCAAATTGAGAGCGACGATTGATCACCGATGTCATACGGATAGAGGTCTGCGAACCAACCACCAAAAACGTTAGAGGTCCAAAGTCGGGAAAGGAAAAAGAACACTAGGGTTGAGTATGTACCTCGAGCCATGATTCATACAAGGCGTTGATCTCCCCAAGACCCAAGTCCAAATTGAGAGCGACAATTGATCACCGATGTCATCAGCGTACGTGTAGATAGTCTGGACGGCGGCCCTCACTTGGGCCATCTTTTGAGCCGAGGTGATGGAAGTGAAGGGAGCATCGATCCCAAATTTCTCAACTCGGGATCGCTTCTGGGGAGGCTTCTCATACTCCACCAGAGAACCCTCGGGAAAGACCTCAGCTCTCCGTTTGCTTCCCGAGGAGACCCCTGAAGAGGCCTTATTAGATGCCTTGGAGACAACATTCGAAGGCGCCTTGGCAACCTTCACCGCAGCCGCCTTCTCGGCAGCCTGAGCTTTCTCCACATCTTCCTTTAGCTTCCGGGAGCGTACGTGAGGCTTTTTAGCCATCTTAGCTTCAGTGTACTGAAAGAAAGGCACAAGTCAACAAACAAACAGGGTGAAATGAACCTAACATATAGAGTAGAAAGCTACCTTTGGAGGCGGGGGCACAGACATGGTCTCTGCGTCTAACTCAGCCATCAGCTTGGCCGCCAGATCCGAAGAATTGATAAATCGCTCGGCCATCGCGGGATCAAGACGAGATCGGGCAACACCTGAAATAGAGAAGTGTCAAATCTTTAGCGTTAAAAAATAATTCACGGTCGACTAAGGAAATTACCCTTATCACAGCTACAACTCAGGCCTACAGCCACCAGGAACATCTCGTCCCGGATGTCATGCCGAGTAGGCAACTAATTTGAAGGCACGTAAGCAAGATCCCCCGTCGCTATCCTCGGGGTAGTAGAAAGGTGGATCCCCACTACCGCCTCTTCCCGTGACATATCGGGGACTGTTTGATTCAACCGGAACCTAGGGCCCTCCTCGGGAGGAAAGATTGGTATTCCCCACTCGCCACTGGTATAAACATGGTAAAACATCCGACGGAATCCCTTCTGATTGGATGGAGGATCGCGAACCACTTTATAACCAGCCCGACATTGAAAGCGGAACCATCCCGGGCCATGAAGGTCAGCCGGGCCCATCATAAGGGTAAAGGTATTACGCCATAGGCGCAGACTCGGGGCGACCCCGAGAAGCTCGCATATAGCAATGAATCCATTTATAGTCAACCAGCTGTTCTGGAGTAAGTTGGTAAGGGTAAGCTGATAGCCATTTAGAATGTCCTTAATGAACAGATGCAGGGGAAACCTAAACCCCATATGCATACTATGATGGTACACAGAAACACACCCGACAGGAGGAGTCAATACCGATTCTACGCTTTTTGCCCGGACGATAAAGTAAGGATCTTGGATCCAGAATTTGGTGCTCAAGTACTTAGAATTTCTTTCGATAGACTTCATAAACGTCGCATCCGGGAAATAAGAATGGGGACCGCCCTCGGGATCAAGAAGTGGAAAATCTTGGCCAGAGGTAGTAGGGGCCTCTTCTTCTGCCTCCTCGGATACTGTCACGACCTATTCAGAAAGCAGTCGGTCCAAGTAGCTAGAGCTACACGGTTTATGGGCTAGAGAAACTTCAAAGGGTCCAGGAACTATCCCCTCATCCTCTTCACTAAACGAATCAGAGGGACTAAGAAGAGGAACAGCCTCGGGAATTTTAGATGGGTCCTCACAAGGCACTCGGGTACTAACTAAAAAATCATCTACCCCCCTAATCTCTTCAGATAATCTAATAGGTGGGGAAGCAGAAGGGGCAGGATCCATCTCGGGATCCATCCTAAGAGCCTAGAAACAAATAAAGAAAAGAAGAGGGTCACTAAGAAGCGTACCTTATCGGGAAATCACAGTCGGGAATGAGACCGGGACGTGCACTCTGAGGACTCGGGAGCAGATGGAACTAGGAAAGATTGTAGAGAGAGAAGGAGAGAGATTGTAGAGAGAGAAAGAGGAGATTCCAGAGATTGCAAATGATTTGAAGTACGGACAATCTCTCTCCAATCCTCTATATATATAGTCGTTATCTCCTTCTCCGCGTCAGAACAACCTATGGACCATTCTATGGGCCCTCAAAGATCTGGGCCAAAAGGAAAAAGGCCCAAATACAATCTATGGGCTAAGGCCCAACTCAACTAAAGGTCAAGTTCAACAGCTGAAAGCCAAAGAGTCAACGGTCAAAACTCTTCATGAGTCAAACTCTTCACCAACCCAAAAATCCTGACTATCTCAAATCATCCCCGAGTTGGGTACCCCTACTTGGTCAATCCAAGGGACTCACTCTCATACTTATCCAAATAATGGCTAAGGTTATTCAGGACCAACTTGGGATCACATGAGAATGCTCATTAGCCCCCGAGTTGGGTACCCCTACTTGGTCAATCCAAGAGGCTCACTCTCGTACTTAGCCAAATAATGGCTAAGGTTGTTCAGGACCAACTCGGGATCACATGGGAAGGCTCATTAGCCCCCGAGTTGGGTACCCCTACTTGGTCAATCCAAGGGACTCACTCTCATACTTAACCAAATAATGGCTAAGGTTGTTCAACTCGGGATCACATGGGAAGGCTCATTAGCCCCCGAGTTGGGTACCCCTACTTGGTCAATCCAAGGGGCCCACTCTCACACTTAGCCAAATAATGGCTAAGGTTGTTCAACTTGGGATCACATGGGAAGGCTCATTAGCCCCCGAGTTGGGTACCCCTACCTTGTCAATCCAAGGGGCTCACTCTCACACTTAGCCAAATAATGGCTAAGGTTGTTCAGAACTAACTCGGGATCGCAAGGGAAGGCTCACTAGCCCCCGAGTTGGGTACCCCTACTTGGTCAATCCAAGGGGCTCTCATACTTAGCCAAATAATGGCTAATGTTATTCATGACCAACTCGGGATCACATGGGAAGTCTCATTAACCCCTGAGTTGGGTACCCCTACTTGGTCAATCCAAGGGCATCTCATACTTAGCCAACTAATGGCTAAGGTTATTCACGACCAACTCGGGACCTCATGGGAAGGCTCATTGGCCCCCGAGTTGGGTACCATACCCTGGTCAAACTAAGGGGCTCCTTCGCTAGGAAATAGCCAAGCTCTCACACGGGCGCGCAACTCGAGATCTCTCCCCCAACTCGGGAGTGCACCCCCCTTCCCGGGATTGAAATCCTGGGAACTGCAAAATGTCCGAGTTGGGGGGATGCTTCCCAGGTTTCTCGCCTAAGTACCGAACCCTTCTCGGGGTCTGACAGAACCCCCTTCATCACGCCCCCTCCCGGGATCGAATTCCTGGGCACCGCAAAATGCCCGAGTCGGGGGGACGCTTCCCAGGTTCCTCGCCTAAGTACCGAACCCTTCTCGGGGTCTGGCAGAACCCCCTTCATCACGCCCCCTCTCGGGATCGAATCCCTGGGCACCGCCAAACGCCCGAGTCGGGTGGACGCCTCCCAGGATCCCCGCACAAGTACCGAACCCCTTTCGGGGCCCGGCATAACCCTTTCATCCTGCCGGGAATGTGGTCGCATTGTTGTGACCTCACACAAAGCGATAAATGCCAAACCTTCGCGGGGTTGCACGCTGCCATCCCGGATCAGGCCCTCGAATGTTGCAAAACACCCGAGTCGCGTTCGATACTTCCAGGGTTCCACATGAACATCAAACTCCTCTCGGGGTCTAGAAGAAGGGCCCCCAAACGTAGCAGGAGAATAGCGTTCTCGGGTCGGGTTCCCCGAATCAAAGCCAGTCCAGGAAAATTTCGCCAACCAACCGCCTCATGAGTTAAGAATTCATCTCCGATTACTTGGCGCGGGGCTAAGTGTTTGGGCCCATAGTCTGGCCCAATTAATATCAGAAGGCTCCTCTTTCAAGGCCTAGACCTCCTAGGTCAAAGGGGATTCGCCAGCTTTTAGGTAACAAAGCAGCTTTACCTTATAAAGGTGGGGGCTTCCCTAGGTCTGGGGATGCTTCCCAAAAGGGTTTCCTGCGTGGGAAATCCCCAGCACTATAAATACCAACCATCTCATCAATGAACAGGTATTCAATTCTCACCTAACAAAACCAGAGCATCTCTCTCTAGACTTACTTACTTTCTCTCTCTACCTCAATCTCAACTGACTTGAGCGTCGGAGGGGCTTTTCCTCGGAACACCCACGGGTCAGTTTTTCCTTGTTTTGCAGGATTAGCGATTACAAGACTCGGGATTCTAACCTAACTCGGGATTTGGCTCTCACCCTAAACACTTTACTCTTTTGACTAGTTTCGAGGCAGAAACACCTATGATAGAGGTTGTTTTTTTACTGTTTTGACTCATTTTCACAAGTGTTTGTACCTAGTGTTATAGACATAGTTTTGATTAGCAAATGCCAATTGAAAATTTTCCTGTCAATCCCCTTCAAACAATTAAACCTATCATCCTTCCCTTTGCAATATCGAAAAATACAAATATCAAACACTCATCATAAAAAAATCACTTCTCTCTCGCGTCTCGAGAGTGCGACCGTTATTACTCAATGACTCATTGGTTTGGGTTGTGCATTCATGTAAACTCTATGGTTGGATACCTAGTTCCTGACAGTTTCCTTGAATATTTTGAGGTTACTCCAGTTTTAAATCTTTGTTGTAGAGGTAGCAGCTCAGACATCACCCCCACCTAACATATGCTTGTCCTCTTCTCTACAACGGCTTTTAGTATTATTTCGGTCAGAAGTGAGAATGACAACATAATGAGATGAGAATGCTGTAATTTGAAGTTTCAATTTATAAGCAGATAGATAAGAGTAACAAGAATGATTAAGTTTGGAAAATTCTTATTCTTCACACCGTCTAATAAATGAAAGTCAGAGACAACCAGTTGCAGTATAAATTGTTTCATAAATAATACCTGCTTATGAAAATGGACACCATCTTCAAAAAAAAAAAAAAAAAAAAAAAAAAAAAAAAAAAAGAAAAAGAAATTGGCCATCAAAAGATTTTGTGTAGTTTGGTAACGTAACTGACAAGAATTACATTATAATCAGTTAAACAGTAATCAACTTATTGTTATAAGTTGCATGAAGATATCTAGTCATCAAATTTCATTATGAAAGTTACACAATGCAGCAAAGTATTCTCTCACCACTCCAAAACTTCTTCCCTTTATGGTACTAATACTAAATACAGCAATTACCAGAACAATATAGTAGAGAAGCGAGCAAGTCAGCATTTGTTACAACAGAAAACAATAAGACCAACACAACAGCCAGTTACCCTTTACCCCCCAGAAAAAATAATCAGAAAAAAAAATATATAAAAATAAAAATCTGAGATCAGAATATCCTTGGCTTAACGCGTCTTCCATTCATGTCTCCGCAATCTAGCATAGGATCATTTCCATAGCCCACTACAGATATTGAATGCTCGCTGACCCTTGCAACGAACGCTAGTAGTTCACTAATTACAGATGGGCAACTCAACTTCAAGTACTCGAACCCTTCGGTCTGCATAACAGCTGAAACCCAATAAAACAAATTTTAGTCATTTATTTCATTAGTCAACCTTAAGAATATTAAAGTACTCAAACAAACAGCCCTGCAATGTGTATAAAAAGCTCAGAGGGGTACTCTAGTATATTATTACCTCTGAGATTCTCCCGTGAAGCAACAAACTTCAGGCAAACAGATTTCAAGTGTGAACAATGATGCTGCTCGGCCAATGCCAACGTTGTTGCGACATTGTTTATAGCTACATCTTCACAGAGTGTAGCCTCGCAAAGAACTTTGAGCCGCTCAAGTCCATATCTGTCTGCCGCAGCTAACAAATGCTGAGCCATTAATGTGGAAGCCCCTTTGGAATTCAGACCTGCAAGTTCTTGCATATCAGGCAGGTCATCCCAATATATGAAGTGAAGCAACGCCTGTAGATCAGAGGGGTAATGTAAGTTATATCCAATAAATTTGACAACTTAACCACAATCAGAGCCCTTGACAATCTTAACCTGGTAGGCTAATCAAGCCAAGCAGCCGCAGCTGAACAAGATGACGAAGCCACATAGAATAAGGACAAAGCACCTTTTCAACTGCCAGTCATCAGATTCCACCTTTTGATGGAACATTCTATTCCATATAAAAGAAGCCAATGAGCCTCAAATCAAGCATTGATATACTATATATCTTTTTCAGGTTATTACAAACATACACTGATACAACCAAGCCAAGAGAAAGGCAAGAAAAATAAGTATTTCAAAATCAATCAACTCAGTGCAACCAACCAGGAAACAGAAGAAAGCAAAAGTACACATAAAGAGAGGGCACAAGTCAATTTGAAACAATGTGCTTCTATATGGAGCTACGGATTCAGCTAGCCAGATATTCAACACAATTAATGCATACACTCTATTATACCAGAGAATAAGGAAATCAATCAGAACCTTGGACCTGCACTCGGATAACTAGAATTTCAGGAAATCTAGACTGATCAACACTATTCCAATTTAGTGACTAAATAACTCGTCATTCCAAAAAAACTAAAACAAATCTATCTTCAAGAACTTGTAGAATTAGGGGGAATGGGGGCACACCCAGAAAAGTTTGTGCTTTTCATCCATCAAAATCTGACAGAATAAATTTTAATCAGAGAAAAATTTATTTCCCAAGGTTGAAATGATTCAACCTACAATACCTATCCATGGTAAATAGATGATCATGTTCGTTTCAGAAATGATCAAGATACCCAATGATTTGAACACTATACTCGTTCAAATTTAGCACAGCAAAAACAAAGCCTCAACTCTCAACAAAGAACAAAGACATGCAAACTAAACGGTGCACGATCATCAAGCAGTCAGTTGCACTTTTGGGCTTGCTCCTAGATAGCATGGAGCCACAAACTACTAAAACAAGAAAACAGCGTCCAGCAATTACAATCAAATATAGTGGATAATCCACCCACTCGCCCCGAATAAATGGGTGAAACTCCGCGGTGAAGCGGCTCACGGTGATGGTTGGATAGGGTCGGATATGGATGATATTTTTGGCCCCATCACCCGCTCCATCACTCCCCACCCGCGGTTGATGGATGGAGCAGATATGGGTGAAATTCTTGGCGGGTGATGGAAGGCGTGGATGGAGATTGGGGTCGTGGGTGATGGGCAGATGGAGGTCCACCTGACCCACCTCCGACCCATTACCAACCTTACTCACACTGATGTTATAATGGAAAAAAGGAACAAAATGGTACTCCCCAGTAATGCTCAGGTATTGGAAATAACTACGTCACGGAATGGCAAACACTCATAGTGATAGGAAAATCTAGTGCCTTTACTTCGCAGAGTTGGCTTAATCAAAGTTTGGCTCAAGCTCCCTGACCCAGGCTTGAATGAAGCACATGCACCAGCTCAGAGGTACTAGAAGCTAATTTACTTTTATGGCTTTATACTAGCATTAACTGCTGCCTCCAATATCATCACTCTCTCTTCCACCATCCCCTCCATAGCCAACAAACCACACTTCAACCCCTTCAGTAACTCTAGTACTTTGTTAATCTCCCCCCCCCCCCCCAAAAAAAAAAGTACTTTTATCCCAGACAACTGCCACACTCCCCTTATCTATCTAAATCTCCATTACTGTAATATAACACTATTTTCTCTTCAAGCAACAGCTCCACCATCAAGCTTAATTCCTCCTTTCGCAAGCCTCCCTCCTCTTTAAACCACAATCCCTTCCCTCCTTATACATTTTGCGTTCCAAAAACCCATCAATATATTATGTTTTGGTATTAGACATACAATCAGATCAAAATGTCTTTCCTTTTCTCCTCGACATCTGTTGATAGGGATTAAGGATATCCGTATGTAAGCCACCTTAACCCTAAAAAGATAGTACAAAATGCAAATCTTCATAATGAACAAAAAGAGGATATTCTAAAAGATATATTGAAGATAAAATAAAGTTTGTTGCTAATTCCAAAAAAATAATAGTAATTTCGCTAGCTTCACATTTGGGTAGGCTACAATTTCATTTTAGACAATCAACTCTAGAATGTTTTTCGGGACATTTGTTAGGTATATCTTAATGATGTGCAGAAAGAACCATAAGCTGACCCCCCCCCCCCAAAAAAAAATCCCATACTGATTATAGGTGATCAGAGATCCGCTTTCAAGTCTTACAAGCTTGTGACAAAGCTACCGACATAGGAATAATTTCCAAACTAGATTGAGCCTAGGCTTGGGCTCTACTTCAGCTCAACCAAAACCCTAATCAAGCACAATGAAGAGACAGCAGAATGTGAAGCTCGTGACAGATCACCTATCGCCAGTCTCCACTACACCAAAATTTCTGTGTAGCATTATGCTTTCCACAAGATATACAACAAAGGGAAAAAGCAAAAAGAAACAAACAGCCAAACATTCTTCGAATCCCACAGTAACATACAGGCGTAATAAGGAGCAGAAATAGAAAGATGATGAGAAAAGCGCTGAAACCTTGAAAACTGGAGCTTCAATGTCTTCAACCTTTAGACATCCTGTGCTTTTCTCCTTCATTGGACCAAAAAGCTGCGCCCGAAACACAGGTGAGCGTGCTGCCAATACCAACTTATGAGCAGGAAAGACCTCGCCATCAACTTCAAAATTTACATCAGTCCCCTTTTTTGTTTCTAAAAGTTGCCCAAATTGCTGTCCCATATCAGAAGGTGGCAGTGGTATTCTGTAAAGTTTGGGACCCTCTGTGTGTGTCTTCACTACTCCAACAATGCAACGAATCAAAAGGCAATCATCTTTTAAGTAGTCAGATTGCTCTAGAGATGTCCTCTTATAAAAGCGCTTGTAACCCCTGAAATAGGTCATCAACATGATAGGGTCTAAGTAATGATAGTCAGATAGCTCAAGGTTCTCTCCATGAAACATGCAATGTTCTTTGTGCACCCTCTACATAGCTTCCAAGTTACTAAAGTGAGGATAATAGAGGCTGAAGCAAAATGAATTATGCTCTTCAATTTAGAATTTGTACATATTCACATGATTCATTTCAATTTGTTTTGCAACTTTATGTAATTTTAACATGGAAAAATATGATATTTCCTACTCACGCCTATCTCATAAAATATATCCACAACTTTAGCAAGATAAATGATTGAAAAAAGCAACCTAGAAGAAAGGATTAAAAAAACATGAAAATCAAATTAGAAAAGTGGTAGGGCAATATACATCAAATGAATGGCCATAATTGATAGATAAAGGGAAATCAGTGTTGAATGATGTTTCAGATTCCAAGCAAACTCCATAGGGGAATGATAAGATAGATTGGATAATGGAGAAGAATCAGCCTCATATGTGAATGTCAGCTTTAAGTTATGTAAGGTTCTTAGTTGCTTTTCATCTCCTTCGTCTCTAAAGGTTTCTTTTACTTCAGCCTTTGATCTTCTTAGCTAAAAATGATTTATGGAACGCGATTAACCCAGAATGGAACATGCCTGACCTTGTTTGGGCAGTGAGTTTGAACCAGGTGGTTAACCCACCTGGATTAGGACATGGTGCTCTGAATTAAATAGGAGGTTAACCCATTCAATTAGGGGGAACGCAGACCTGGAACCAGCAAGGCATCAACTCTACCTTTCAGATCCAAACTCCAGAGCCAGTCAAGGTTTTGATAGAAGTAGACTTCTTGGTAGCAAAACCCTAATTATCATCTATTAGGATGCAACTATACGGGAATTCCTAACGATTTTCGATGGACCAATGAAAAGTACTCCCACTTTTTCTAAAATGACGCTCCATTTTGACTTGAACAGTTGCCAATGCACGAAGTTGACCATTAATATCTCTATACCCATTACTAGAAAATTTCAAAACATTGATATTTTGGAAAATATTTGCTGAAACAAATTCAACAAAATCTTGTATGCTAACACTAATCATATGTACAAAAATATGGTCAAAGTATAGTTTGTGAATAGTGTAAAAGTTAAAGTGGAGCATCTATTTAGATACAGAAGTAGTTTCGACAAACTTATTTAAGGCCTACTACTTTGAAAGGGAGAAAGTGCTTTACCCAAAAAGAGAGAAATAAGCGAAACACACAAGAGTGGATTTAGATAATCAGTAAACTCAGCTGCCAACTACATGCTTAAAGAAACAGTAACTGGAGGAGAAGATAAGAAATGAGAAACAACCTCGAAAAATAATAGAACAAAAGATTCAGATATATAACTCCAAATTCAGGAAAAGGCTATACTCAACTACTGTAGGGTTTAGTATTGCTTTTTGGAAATTACTTAAATGGCCAAACTTCACTGAACAGTGAAAAGGCAGGACAATACATTCTAATATGACAGCATGAGAAAACAGAAGCAGGTCTAATGTATACAACTAGATGCCTAGACCTATAGGAAACCAACTGAACATGACAAAAATCTTTAGGGTCTTGAACACAAACTTCTCAGCCCGGAACTAAATCCTCCGAAAATAATAAAGAAATAAGATTCCCCAAAAGTATGAGTGTATGACATACAAATCTAAATTCAAAAGTTCTCCAACAAGCAATATTACAAACATAAAACATCTGGTATCACCCCCACCCCCATGCCCCCAACACCTTAAATACATATAAAATGTAATGCTCAATAAGCTCAATGGAAACCTAAGTCTCATAGCCACTTTCTCAGCACCGCAGCAAGGCATAAAGTTCATAGCTTAAAGATCTGCTTACTAGTCCAGGACAAGCCAGCAGAGCGACATCTTCAAAAGGTCTGACTTTACACATAAAAAGACTCAATGCATTTTAACTAAGATCAATCATTTTCCTTTGACAAAGCCAGCAACAATTTGACAAGATTGCTCAGTCCCCTTGCATAGTTGTATAAAATTCAAACTCAGCTGATTTTGGGAGACATACTTTCTGTCAAGCCACCAGGAGCTCCTTCTTCTGACATTAATTATCATATACAAATGGCTTCCATGGATTGTAGTTCTTTGATAAAAGGGATGGATCCAAAAAGTTGATAAAATATACAAGTTGTATGGCCTACATAAGATATGAATGTGGATACCAGCTCCAAACCTTCCGTAACTTTAAAAAACAGTGATTTGCAATAAGAGATTATGGGTCTTTTTAGCTTGTGCATGCTCTACCAAGTTACTTGAAGCCAATAGATCCCTGATGGATCTCAATTCTCAAGTGTAGCCAATAACTCAACTAATACATCAGCTAATCTGGCGATAATATAAGCTAAGCTCTATCTCACAAAAGCTTCACATTTGCAGAAACCAGCCTGGAAAGCTAGATCCACTAAAACATGTTAAAAAAGAAGCCATTCTGAAAAACCATGAATGTTTCGGAGATCTGTCTTTAAGATGCTTCTTAAAAAGAGTTTTCTCTCTGAAATACTCCTTCATAAGCTCATGGACCAGTTAGGCAATAACATATGCAAAGTGAAGGCAGACTAGCATCCCCTACAACTAAATCACATCTAATTAGAAAAGGAGAAAATGTTACGGAAAGGGGTGAGCTTCCCATGTTTGATGAAGCAAAAAAGCTGAAAGCGGCAAAGAGGGAAAGAAGCAATCTAAACCATTTAGGATAGAATGGCTCGCCACTGAATAGCAAAGAAAGGAAACTCTTAGTCAGCTTTGCTACCGACGCTTGGCTAAGTCTTGAACCTTCGCGCTGACCGTGTAAGATTGAATAATCATAATCAAGGCCCGGGCCTGTTCACTTCGACCTCCTTTGTGATCATCGTGGTTCTAGTATGAATCTTGGGGTTCAAGCGACTCATAGGGTCTTAAATTTTTAGGAGAGTATGCCAATATGATCTTAATGAGGTGTGTGTTGTCTTGACATTTGTTCTAATCGAGATTAGGTTAGGTTGGTAAGTGTATATGTTAGATCAAGCCATCAAGGTCCTTTCAGAGGTTATGAAATAGCTCGACCAGAGTTAATCACATACTCTTCCATTGTAAGCTCAGTAAGCCGAACATTTTAGACTAAGTTTTGGCCCATATATGCAAACACAACAACAAAAGATAATCAGAAAGAACATTCTAGCAGTCCGCACTTTTTCTGTTCTAAATTTGCTTAGGTCAAATCGAGAAGAAAATGAACTACAAACAAATCCTTCAAAGACCCACATCCCATAACAAAGTTATTCTCAAAAGACAATCATATCTTAACTAATAGGTGCATAAGTTAGCAAATACCCTAATCTTATTCCCCTTTCCCAATCAACAACCAAACTCTTAAAAATGGTCAAAGAAAAACAAACCAATTCATTCACCCTGCTGTCCGATTCCAAACATAGAAACCAAAACATCCAAAAAAAAGGCAACATTTCAATCCCAACAAGAACAAAACTGAAAAATCACAAAATCATCAATTTAGTATAAAAAGAATGCAATTACCAAGCAAAAAGAAAACTAACTCACCACATGCTACCGCGATACTTAAGAGTATATGGCCCGCTCTCGAGTGTCCGACCGAAATGGGAATGAACCTTATGCCTCCCTCTCCCACTCTGATCTTCAAGCTTCAATTCAAACAAAGCCCTAACATCGGTCCCCTCGCTCGCCAAAGCAATAAACAACGACACATAAGTCGAATTATCTTCGGGGCTCTTTCCATCCGGATAAAAATAAATTGCCCACAAATACCCTCCCACCATGAAAGTATCAGAAGCTATATACTTCCCACTTCCCATACCCTTCGACAAAGAATACCCAGTGATCTTGAACTCGTGGGACCCATTTACAGTCTCCATTTTTGCAGTCGAAGAAGTTATAGCTGAAGAACACGACGAACACGCGGTGTTCGCGGGTTCTGCACAAACCCTAGAAATCCCCATTTTTTTAATTTTTATTTTTTAATGATCGATTTTTCGCGAAATTGGGTAGATTTGGGGGTTAGATTGGAGAATTATGGGGTTGTGGTTGATAAATGAAGCAAATATAGGATCAGATTATGGGGATTTGAGGATATTGAATCGGAAAAAATTAGGGTTTGATTGGGATGAAAGAGGGGTTTTTGTTTTTGGTGGGAGGAGAGAGAGAGGGAGATTGTGTGGATTGCGGGCGTGGGGGTTAGAAGGAGTTTGGAAGGTTCTGATGCACAGAAAACGAGGTAAATTGAGCTGACACTTCTGAATCTGACTATAATATTGTAATAATTGTTTAGTGTACAATCCAAAACCAGATCCACCTAAAATCAAGGATGTTTCTTGATTGGATTCGACTAATTTGTATCTCCTTCTTTCTCAATTTATAATTCTCATTTGATTTTGGACAAAAAAAATAAAAAAACCATAAATATTATATATTTGAAATTGTTGTTTATTTGCAATTATAGTCATTGAAAATAAAAAAGAATTAGAACATTAATGGATGAACATGTGAAAAGAGGAGAGAAAAAGTAAAAACAATATTTTTTTCCTATACTCAATCAATAAGATTGAAGAACATTAAATGATTGTGTCAAAAACTTATGTGAAAAGGTTGAGAGAGAGTAAAAAATGGTGTTAAAAAATAGAAACAAGGGAAATGGGAACAACATTTTGAAACACCTTTTGAAACCCGAAAACTATAAAATGGGACGGAGGGAGTATATTATACTACTTGAGTTAGTTGCATCTAGTTTAGATTATCATCTTGTTTTTTCAACACAAATTCTTATATGTGGCCGGCCCATAAGGCGGAGTAAATAAATTATAGAGCACAAAGTAAAAAAGGCCCAGCCCTTAAATTCCTTCCTCGCACCATTGCCATGTCGAATCACTAGTAATTTCTCTCTCCCCTCCCTCCTTTCTCCTCATTCTACTTAGTTATTAACATCAATGGCGGAGTTTTCTCAGGCTTAGGCATGGTAAACCCTCTTGATTTCGGTGACAACAAAATGGAAGAAGACTAATTGAAGGTGAATGTGGAATTAGAGCAGTAACTACTGAAGAGTGAAGATCTTAGGTTGGATAATTTGCTAATTTTGTGTAATTCATTGTGGTTGAACAAGAGGATTAGGATGATAATTAGGCTTTCCATAGAGAAGTTGCAGATGATGAAGGTAGCTTTCTAGTTCCGTAGTGCCTCAATTTGATTGGAAGTATCAAGAAATGTTATAATCTATGATGATTAACAAGTGTTAGACATGTTCTCTTCGCCATAAAACAGCTGAGCTGAATTGAACTGAACTGAATACTGATATGTGAGAGTAAAAGTATTGTCCAGAGCTGAACTGAACTGAAATGAACTGAACTGAATTGAATTGAAAATAAGTTGGGGAGAACATGCCCTTATAGTTTTGGTTTTTTTTCCTCTTTTTTCTTAATCTTTTTCAACAATCTGATCTAATGTCATTCAATTTATAAGTAATCGTATTTAATCTTATGAGTAACCCTATAATTCATTACTAGTAACCTCATTTATTTTATACAAGTAACTTCAATAAATAATACAAGTAAGTTCAATAAATCATACAAGTAACCTCATTTAATCATAAGAGTAACCTCAAAGGTTCAAAAAAGTAACTGCGTTTATTCAAACGAGATTCATTCATAAGAGTAAACTGATTAGTAACCTCAATTATCCAAATGAGTAATCCATTCATTCATAAGAGTAACCCCATTTATTGATACGAGTAACCTCATTCGTTCATAAGAGTAATCTTATTTAATCATACGATGATGCTATTTACTCGTACGAGTAATCCCATTGATTCATACGAGTAATCCCGTTATTTCATACGAGTAACATCATTCGTTCATAAAGGCAACTTTACTTAACTATTTAATCATACAAGTAACTCTAATTGTTCACTAAATTAACACCATTTTTTCATATAAGTAACCTCACTAAATAATGAGACGACCCTATTTAATCATACTAGTAGTAACTTCATTGGTTCACAATATTAACCTTATTTATTCATATAATAACCCTATTTGATCAAGTAACTCCAATTGTTCACAAAAGTAACCCATTTTCTTCATTCGAATAACCTTGTTCGTTCATAAAAGTAAACTAATTAGTATCCCCTTTTGTAATAAAAGTAACCACATTTGTTTATAAGAGTAACACCATTTTATTGCTAAGAGTAACCATATATTCATACAAATACCCCCATTTGTTCATAAAAGTAACTCTATTTGTTCATAAGGGTTTGTCGACAAGGGTCAACGTCAAAAGGTCATATCTCACATACACTTAATATTTTGGGAAGATTCAAGTTGGAGATGAAAATTCGGTCCGACAGTTTTCTAACGTTTGGTTAAAGTCTCGATTCCAATAAGAAATGAGCGAGATATGACCATTTGAAAATGAGCTGACAGGCTAACAGGATGTCGCGCGCGACCGTACCACACCTATACTTCGCGTGTGGCCGGTGGTATGCAAGACGCGCTGTTTTTTCAATGGTTTGAATTACAACTTAATATAGATTTGGTATATGGGCAATTTGTAAGTTGGTTACTTATTTAGTTGAAAATGAATTTTTAAGTTATTTAGTTATACGGAATTCTCAAAATTATAAATTGCACATTAGTTAGAATGTTGATTTTTCCGTGTCTTATGAATTGTCAGCACAAAAATACTCCTCTTTATAGTAATCTTAAAATCTAATTTTTCATAAAATCCACTTAACTTAAACAAAGGGAAAATATTTCTTTAAGACATGTCAATGCGAGTGAGAGTTACAAGCTCCATCTAATAACGTTGTATCTTCAATTTTTTGTACATAAACTTTGCATGCCATAAACGAATCTTGTTATAAAATACGGTTTTTTCACGAGGTACTCCTATACTTTATCAAAATTCATGGGGTACCTCTAATTTTTTTTAAAATGCATAAAATAAAAAATTATGGTTAATGACTAATGGAAAATCTAATTTCCACAAAATGCATGAAATGCCATTAATGACTAACGGTATCAAGTTTTCCGTTAGTCATTAACCATAATTTTCTATTTTAAACCTTAACCCTAAACTTTAACCCTAACCTTAACCCTAAACTCTAACGCTAACCTTAACCACCACTCCACCATCCCTCCCCCATCCTCCCACCACCACTCCCCCACCCTCCCACCACCCCCAATAACGCCCCTCCCTTACCCCCCGCGAGCCCCCTTCCCCAACCCCGCGCAACCCCCTTCCTCACACCATCGATTTTCCGTCGAACTCTCCACCCCATCCACTTTCCGTTGAACTCCCCACCCCCTTCGATCTCCATCAAAGTCCCCCCACCCTCTCTTCTTCCAAAACAAACACACACACTCACGGGAATGGGCTACTGTGTTGCTGTTTTGCGACGGCAACAGGCAATAAGTGGTGATTTGGTGGTTCACAAAGAGAAGAGCAACTGAGGGTAAGAAGGAAGTAGTGAGGTGTGGTGGTTACGGGGGTTGGTGGGCTACGGGGGTGTGGGGAGGGGCTGCAGCGAGTGCGGGGGAGGGACTGCGATGGGTGTAAGGGAGGGGATGCGGCGGGAGTGGGAAGGGGGTGGCAACGGGGGTGGGCTACGGGGGTGGAGCAAGGGCTAGTTGGGTGATTAGGGTTAGGGTGTGGGGGGTTAGGTGTTACGAGATTAGAGGTTAGGTTTAGGATTTTGGGGTTAGGATTAGAGGGGTTAATTAGAATTCAAATGGTTAATTAGGGTTAATGACTAATGGAAACTTGACATTGTTAGTCATTAAGGGCATTTCATGCATTTTGTGGAAATAGTAAGGGTACCTAGTGCATTTTTTTAAAAACTAGGGGTACCCCATGAATTTTGAAAAACCACAGGGGTATTTAGTGAAAAAACCCTATAAAATACGTTTTGTATTTGATTGAAGAGTTGATTACAGCTATGTTATTAGGCATTGACGCAATTTCTTTTTTTCTTTTTCTAAAAACAACACTAAATAGTGATCATTTTTTGCACAAGTAGCAAGCTCATGAGGACCTTAACCATAAATTTGCTAACTTCAATACCAGAGAAATAAAAAAAGGAAAAATGATATAACAAGATTTCTAATGTTGTTGACAAATATTTAAGGGTAGTCTCCAGGTTTTGGGTTTTCTCGGTGGTAGCATTTTTTTGTTTTTTTTTTCTCATTAGTAGGTCTCAACTTTATTTTTTTCTTCCTCGTAGCATTTTTGTTAAGTTTGCATTAGTTTTGCTCTGCTTTAGTTTGACACGCAAAATGATGCGTTTTTAATATACAAAATGAGGTACTTTTGGTCTTTTTTGATAATTCCGACCTCAAATTGAGTCCTTACGGACAAATTGACCCCACAAATCCTAAATAGAGTATTTTTCCTATGCATGCAAAACGGATCAAATACCTCGTTTTGCGTGTTGAAAACGTCACCTTATTCGCGCCAAACTAAAAACAAAGTAAAACTAACAAAAACTCAACGGAAGTGATACGAGGAAGAAAAGATTAAAGTTGGACCTACCTATGAGAAAAACAAATAAGAAGTGCTACCACTGAGAAAACCCAAAACCTTAGGGCAACTAGGGAGAATTTCCAAATATTTAACCATTCTCCAGGCCTTTTTCCTTTTCAAATTGAAAAGTTCCACTTGAGTAGCTCCACCTTTTTTTTTTTTTTGAAAGCACTATATTATATCTAAACAAACATAAACCAAATTACAGATCCAAACTAAGGATGTCCTCGACGAATTGTTGTTGCAAGTTCATGAGGTTCCTGGATCAGAGTTCTGGAGACTTTTACAATTGCAACAAAAGATAAAGTTAAAGCAAACGAGTAGCTCCACCTTAAACCTTCATAATTCCCCTCAAGATTGCTTATTGTCGTTTAGCTTGAATTGACGTATTAGCTAGAACTCTTTCAACCTTTCTACTTAACTCTTGGCTCCAATTTCCCAACCTATCACTCTCCCTTCTACTGGTCGTAGAGCCTACCACCGAGAAAACCCAAAACCCTAGGACTACAAGGGAGAATTTCCTAATATTTAACCATTCTCCATACCTTTTTCCTTTTCAGATTGATAATGCATCAAACCGCCTTTAATGAATTTGCACCAATTCCACTTGAGTAGCTCCACCTTGAACCTTCATAATTCCCCTCAAGATTGGTGATTGTCGTTTAGCTTGGGTTGACGTATTAGCTAGAACTCTTTCAGCCTTTCTACTTCAACTATCAGCTCCAATTTCCCAACCTATCACTCTCCCTTCCATTGGTCGTAGAGGGATCTTAATCTCGGCTTCCAAAATCGCCTGAACTCTCTCCTTCTATGTCCCTTCCATCAAAGAGATAGCCAATGAAAGCTTTCAATTCACATCCCATCTCTCAGTAACCAGAGAGATCCACATTGATACTTAAGAGGGAAGCTTTGTCATCAAAGATATCTTCAGAAGCTTCCCACAAAGATATCAGCAGTCAGGGACAACAATTTGCCCTTTCTTCAAATTAGCCGGAGTTGGAAGGGCATTATCAAATAAGCCGCCAGCAGTCGTAATTCATAAAGACTTACAGAAGGGTGTTATAAATTAAGCTTCAACATTAAACGTAATATAATTTACGGTCTTATATGACAAACCGTGAAACCCCATAAAACAGTGCTCAAAGAATTGATGCTATATATCAACATACATAGAATCCCAAGTCAAAGTATCTTTTTTTTTTCAACATTTCTTACAAACAAATACATGGTTTAAGTGTCCCAACAACTTGGATGAATTCTAGAAGGTATATGTACTCAAAATAATCGCTGCTTCACTCGTCTGCCATTCATGTCACTACCATCCAGCATAGTGACATCATTTCCATAGCCAAAAGAGGTCTTAGAATGTTCAGTAATTCTTGCTACGTACTCCAGTAGCTCAGTAATGACCGATGGGCAGCTCACTTTGAGGTACTCAAAGCCTTCTGTCTGCATCACGGCTGAGAAAAAACCATTTAAAACTTCAGATAGCTATTCAAAATATCAACAACCGTAGATTACTAAAACATACATTTCTATGGTCAAACAGAGAATTACACTACAGCTTTATTTATTGAATAAGTAAAGAAATTCATTGCTGAGAAATGAGACAGGCGATAGGTGGATCCTGGACCAATAGTATACTATTTCCCATTTTCTGAAGGGGCATAATCAAAGTACAACAAACAATAAAGTACATCATGTCGTAAGGTGTATATCTAGGACCCAGATGAAACAATCAGATATAAAGCAAAGGATTTATGCTGGATTTTCTATCAGTCAATTAAGAGACAAGATACGGCTACAAGAGAAAGCAAAAGCCAAAAAAGATACAACTACCGCATCGACTCTAATTGCAGTACACATGACCCAAAAAACATGTAGATGCTGATTCCTATATAAAGTAGAGACAACAACATCTCAATACCCAAGATACATCTAGTGCATCGGCCATGAATCTATGCCAGAAACAAAAATAAAGGTCCAATGTCAATGGATCATTATCATCGCAGAAAATTCTTTGCATATACCATCTAACATTGGCAATAACTAAATATCGGTTACTTACAGCTTCACCATCCAGTAAACCAATATAAACTTTCATTCTGGCTTACCTCTTAAATTTTCATGCAATGCAATGAACCTTAGGCACTCAGCTTTTAATTGTAAACACTGATGCTGCTGGGCCAAGGCTAAAGTTGTTGCTACATTATTTATAGCAACATCTTCACAAAGTTTGGTCTCACATAGAAGTTTTAGCCTCTCAAGCCCATAGCGGTCTGCAGCAGCAAGCATATGCTGAGCCATTAATGTTGAAGCTCCATTGTAATTTAAACCAGTTAGCTCATGCATGTCTGGCAGTTCATCCCAATATATGAAATGCAGCAAAGCCTGAAATGATGAACAATATGGAAAATTATAAGCTCTACTTGGAAACATAACACCTTTCACATTCTAACATGAGATATTAACCAAGTAAAATCATCCTGTATGGAAGCAGGCAAAGAAACAACAGGTAAATGGAGTGTGATATCACTCAGCATCGGATACTTTTCTCCAAAATGTTAAGACGAATTCAGGGTGAAAAAAGAACTCCTTTGGCAAAACATCGAAGAATTTTTAACTTTCTGCAATGTTTGATAATACAGAACAACAAATAGGTCCATTGTGCCCATAGTTCGAAAATATGGTTTCGGTCACGATCACGGTAACGGTCACGGTGATGCGGGAACGGGGATGATGCAGTTGTCGTACCGCCAAATATCGGCTTAAACCATGAGATATTGAGATATCCCTAGGATTCGCCTAAACACGGTTTTTTAACCTTTACAATGCGGGTAATATCGGTTTGATAGATTTGAAAACCTTTACGACACGGACGATACGATACATACGATACGATGCGGCCTGTTTTCACACCATGATTGTGCGTGACCACTAGAATATATCTCTAGACAAGCAAGCAGACAACAAAAGCAGCTATGAATTCTTCTCTACAATATCGTTCGGAGGCTATAAAAATAAACGTGTAAAAGATTAACAATAAGTTATCTCCTTCCAAAAGTTCAACAAGATCTGAATTTTCCATTGAACATTTAGGCATTATCTACGAGGAAAGAAAACCTCATGTATTCACTAGATTATAAGCGACTTGATGCAAATAATTCAACTCGAAAAGAAAATCCATGTATTGTATATGCACCTCTCAGATGGAAATTTCACATCTTTCGGGAATTTAATGCTTGTATGTGTGCCAAGTAAAAGAAACTCTGACATAATGCCACTAGTGAAAGGATTGTGATCTCAGAATTAGCAGCTAAAGACAATCTAGCAGACAAGATGTAGCTGTTTAAAAATTACTAGAGCACCAGGTGTCAATTGTGAGTCTCAATTACTAAAGGCTAAAGTATTCAGATGGTGATAAAGTGTAGTTCCAATTCCAGGAAAAGAATTCAGGTTAAGAACTTTAATTCCTTCTTCTTCAATATGTTTCATATAACTTCCAAATTTAGATGATGACTTCAACACTCAAGTTGAAACTAAAACCCCACTGCCATCTCTCTATAGTCTGAACTCTGAATCCTTCAAATTCCACATCAATACTATATTAAACCATATCAACATCAATTGCATCTAACCAAATCTTCCAATTATATCATGATAACAGCTTCAGTGGTACATGGCCTTGATATTACTTTAAAGAGGGGCTAAGACCAGACCATTGATCGAAAAGGCAACTGACAAACTATGTCTCCAATCAAGAAAGATAGAAGCCACACATTCTACAAGTGATTGTGTCGTAAGACAGTGCTATGATAAGCTGTCTTTCAGCCCTCAAAATGGCCAAACATTTAACTGTATTCTTCAATTTAAGAATTTTCTGTCTTTCCTTTTGTTACAATTTGAAGAGCAGGTCTGACACAAAAAATAAATTAGCACATTATCAACAAAAAATTAAGACCTAAAACCTTTACAGATTTACTTTACAGTCTTATCCAAGGAATCAAGTAGAGGCTATGCAGGACTCAAATCTTGCCAATGGATAACCTAAATTATACTACCTTCAGTTTGCAAATAAAAGCGGGGAAGAAGTTCACTTCTCACTAGGAGACAATTTGCTGGAGCATGACATATAACTATACGATTGTCCTAGTCCTTAACGAATGAAACTTAATGTCCAGAACAAAACAATAGTATTCCAGCTGATATCTTAATTTTCCCATACAGTGCGGAACAGCCTCAATTATCATTAGTATATATGTTTCCCAAAGAAACTCTCTTAACCTTGAGATTAAATCATGCACATGAAATAATTACGAAAAAGGGCCAAAATTCAAAAGCAGCTGACAAGGGATCAAAAGTGTTAATAAACTCCACGTGATAGCTCCACCCAAGCCACCTGTCATTCTCACTTATGCTAGGAGCACCACTAAGGGAAGGTAGTAATGGAAAGCCTATTGTAATTCATTTAGAGCCACGGGATGTGGCAGAGCATGTTAGCTACAGAATTTGATGCTCAGATTGTAATTGGGGGGGGGGGGGGATAGAGGAGTAGAGAAGGAGATTCATAATGTGTGATCTGAACTTCTTTCCAGTGAAAGAGTGGAAGTGAATAAAGCCACTCAAAAGCATAGGGTTGCAAGCTCATGCTTGGCAACAATCTATCAAATTTCTCACTTTTTTTCTGCATTTCCCTCTTCTCACTCTAATTTCTGCAAAATCCCTTGTCTCTGTTTCGTGCTTTTAGTTGATTGATTCATACTAGAGAGAAATAAAGAAATAAATTGGTGGCAAGCCAGGGGTCCTAACATAACACCCATACATATAACAGCCATCACAAAAGAGGCCAGAACAGGTAGGGCACTCGGAGATCATACAATCTAATTCATCCAACCCTACTGAAGAAAAGCTCCAATATTATACATCTTAATTTCGTTGAATGCTCCTTCAAAGGTCAGATCAAGACTTCTACCCCTCAAACCCTATAGTTCTTAACATCTTCATTGCAGCTCCTCTCACCCCTATTGAATCATACCCATTGATTCTCCCTTCATGAGTCAAGACAGGCCCTATAAATTTTAACATACAATTTGGCACTTTCAAAGTTCATATAATTTGGCAGCCAGTGACCCACGATTCGTTAAGCACAGTCTACATGATGGTTTCCCACGATAGGAATATTTGGTAATGCTTTCCACTTTGGGGTAGCCTGGTAAGCCATTAACATGGATGCCAGAATCACACTGCACCGTACCATATCACCATATCTGCCTTCATGATCCCTCACCAAACGTTTATAATATCTTATTAAACGAAAAAACCTTCGCAAATCTTGATACTCATGATTCCATATAGAGCCAAAAACTTAAGTCTGTATAGGCCCTCATAGCACATTGCTCATAAAATAACAAGGCAAGCTGCTTTTCAGATAACACACAACATATTACATATTAGGTCTATCAGAATCAGAAATCACAACTATAAAGTTCAGTTTTTCCTAGTTTGTCAATTGGAAACTGCTTCTGCAATGCCACAATAATTATGTCCTCACAATCATGCACAAACTTCAATCTATGATCTCATTGTAGTAATGAAGGACGCTTCGACAAAGATTTCCTCAAGCTTTTAAATTTTTTCCTAACTGAAACCAGAACAAAAAATGGCTGGCAATATGTTTAGAATATATACGAAATGAGGAATCATAAATACAACATTCTCATCACTAATAGACTGTTGTTAGATTGATGATACATCATACATGTAAGAAAATGTAACAGAGGAAAATACCCAACACAGAGCTAAGACGCCACCCAGAAAAGCAAATTCTATGCACACAAGATTACCAAACGAGTGAGGAGTAGAAAGAGAGTAATGGACCTTGAACACTGAAGCTTCTATGTCTTCAACCTGTATGCAGTCCATCTTCTTTTCCCTCATTGGACCAAACAGTTGAGCCCTAAAGACAGGTGATCGTGCTGCCAGGATCACCTTGTGCGCAGTGAAGACCTCCCCATCGACTTCAAAACTTACATCAGTACTGTCTTTACTCTCTAGAAGTTGCCCAAATTGTTTCCCAATATTCGAGGGAGGGACTGGTATTAAGTATTGTTTAGGTCCCTCAGTATGTGATTTCACAACACCAACAGTGCCAGAGATAACAAGACAATCATCTTTAAGGTAGTCAGATGACTCCAGTGATGTCCTTTTGTAAAAGCGTTTATAGCCCCTAAAGCAATCAACAAGTTTATGTGCAAGTCAAAATTCAGGCCTCAACAACATATATGAAAATCATGCACATCTTGACAAAAACATACTCCAAACAAATAGCCTCACCAAATAATTTGGGAACGAAAAGGGGATAAATAAAATGTCCAACATAACAGAACATGCATGGCCAAAAGCACACATTCTACAAACATATAATTAAGAATTTTACATTTCGGAAAATTTCACAGGTATGATCTTAATTATAGGTGTGCCTTCATAAATGATTTCAAGGGACCGAATATCCCAGTATTCCACAAATAACAAAGACAAGTAACCACGGGATCAATGAAACTGTCCCTCTCCCCTTAAAATACTAGCTCACTTGCCTTTCACCTTGTCCTAATTCTAACTTTTCAAATAATAAGCTTCAAGATGAAATAATAGTCGCTCTTGTTTAACACTCTAAGTACCATGTGAAGAGCAAAAAGCTCTTTCAAATACATAGAAAACAAGATCATGGCCAATACTGTAGAAGAGCTACTGACTGTCTTGCTCAAATGAGTTTGGGAGCAGATAATTTTATAGGATAGGCATTACACTTAATATTTTATAAGCATTAACAGAAGTACCACTTCATGGCAATTTTACTCCAAAAGAGCCAAAAAGAAGAGCAAGAAGCTCATCAGAATATGAACTAAACCTTCTTAAATGTCTAGCAGCAAATGCATCAATAAGAAGCAAAGACAATATAAAAGTACAATTTTATATAAGGTCCTTGATCATCCCTTCCTTTCTTCTGTCTCATCTCTATCTTACCCCTTGCTATCCTTTTCCCCAATTCCTAAGTTCTCCTGTTACATCAAGTCTTTCTTCAATTTCTTACCAGAAAAAAGTAAGTGAATGAAATCCTTAAATCTTATTAAAGCAGGGTTTTTGCTTGTCAATCGATTCACATACACAACCCTCTATCTAATGCAACGCTTATTGATACTATCAAAATCAAGAAAGAGAAAGAGAAATAAAAGGAAAATGGCAGCTTCTTTGCTGTCTCTGTTCCTCATAAAAACCTAGAAAGCATTGCATTATTACCTATTCTTTTCACCTTTGTTCTTAAGAAAAATTTGTGATAGTATTTTTGCTGAACTTATTTGAATAAGGATCAAAATGCCTGGAATAACTTACATAAACTAAAACCTTATTTAAACTTATCTGAAAGAAACAAGTTCAAAATAAAGCCTCTCTCTTTATCATGCTGAGTTCTGAATCATACATGCAGAGAACCTTCCTCTCTGCATCTTTCGCTTGCACTTTGCAATTCTTCCCGTATATCCCAAAATTTTGAATAGACTGGTTAGATAATCATACTGGTAAAGAATTCCCAATATACTAGCGCATGCATTAGCTGATGTGGTGTCTACGTAACCTAAAACGATCAATCACCCTTCCATATATACATTTTGCTACTAATATCAACCAAACATCTCATATTTGAGATATAGTGACCAGCAAAATTCCCATCTAACATACAACTTCTTCATTTTCCACTCATTTAGTATTTCATCTCCAAGTTCACTCTTAGATTCTTCATAGCCAAATATGCAAGCATAAAAAGATCCCATATTAATCTATAATGATAAATACAACATCATACGAACATTGCTCCAAATGAACTTACCTGATCACTATCATAACATGCATAATTTTGATATTATTCCCAAGTTGCATCCTAATAATGGAGCTCTAGCCTAAATCAATAGTAATCGCACACAGGCATTCATCACATAACCTCAACTCAACATCTATACCAACAAAATACATCACATAACTATTGGCACCCCCCAATTCATATGAAAACCCCAATTATCTCAAAATTCTATTTTCCCATATCAAAGCAAACTCACACAAATACACAACATGTATCATATCAAACTTATATCAAATTCACTACAATGATCGCATAATTCCAATACAAGAGCGGAGAGCCTGATATCAGAAGCTTACCACATACTACCGCGATACTTCAGAGTGTATGGTCCAGTCTCAAGCGGTCTCCCAAAGTGAGAATGAACTTTATGAATCTCCTTCCCGCTCTGATCTTCAAGCTTCAATTCAAACAAAGCCCGAACATCGGTCCCTTCGCTTGCCAAGGCGATAAACAGCGAGACGTAGCTGGCATTATCCTCAGGACTCTTACCATCAGGATAAAAGTATATAGCCCACAAGTATCCGCCCACCATGAAAGTATCAGAAGCAATGTACTTCCCTATTCCCAGACCCTTGGATAACGAATAACCATTGATCTTAAATTCATGGCTTCCATTTATGGTCTCGATAACAGCAATTGAAGAGGATGAAGATGAGGATGTGGAAGGGTTTGAGGGTTCTACAGAAACCTTGGAAATTCCCATCAATTTAACAAACAAAATTCACTTCTACAAAACCCTAATTTTCGGTGTTGTTGAGTTGATGATGGCTGATTGTTGCTGAAACGATGTGGAATTATTGAAATTGGCGATGCGATCAAATTGAAATTGAGTGAAATTAATTGGTTGAAGTCGAGATTTAGCTTGAATTTTGAATTTGAATTGGATTAGAGGGTTTTCGTTGTAGGTGATAGGATGTTCACCTGATATAGGTTGCTTGCGTCGTCGTAGTTTTTTTCCAGTGTTTTTAAACGAGAAATGACGCCAATTCCCCACCTATTTTATGAAGTTAATCTCATGATTGGCTTACCATATAGGGGTGGTTTGTTTGTTTAGTTGTCCTAAAAGATACTGTTTATATGTTTGAATAATTTCTCAACTAGTCTTGTATCCACGCAATGCGTACGGTAACGTGTGATAACAAATAAAGTAGAAAATGAAATTAATTGAGTAGAGAAACTGTCTTGACATTTTATTTTCTCAAAAAACTAATGTTCAGTTTAAAGTCCTACTTTTCCCTCCTTTTTTCATTCAAATAAAACAGTTAGTTATCCTCTATTTTTTTTTTTCTTTTTTTTCCTTTTTCTAATTTTTGGTGTCCCTCATGTGTTGCCTTATATAATAGAGATATATTATAGGTTTTGCTATTTGATGTTCTGAAATTTTCTACTAACACCCTAAATACAGTATTTTTATACTGTATATGTATACCTCCATTTCCTTTTTCTCTTTCTCCATTTCCCTTCCCTTTTCCCTACTACCACTATCATTGGGCCTGCCACCACCACCGCCGCCGCCCACCAACCCAATGCCAACAGAATTCAAACTTTATGGAACTGGAAAAAAAAATCCTCTACATTTCAAGGCAGAGAATTGAAAAAAAAAATCTTCCAATTGACATATCAAGGCAGAGAATGAAATATGAAATGAAGCTTAGGGATCAACAATGGTGAGTTAATCACATATCAAGATCTAGTACTTTGAAGTAAAGAAAGGGCACGTTTAATTTTAATTTATTTTATAGGGAGGCGTCTACTATGGATGCCCCACCACGGGTGGAGGCGTCCATGGCAGGTGCCTCACCACTGTGGTGGGGCATCCATGGCAGGCGCCTCACCATGTGGTGGAACGCCTGCCATGGACGCCTCCACCGATGGTGGGGTGTCCATGGTGGACGCCTCCACCGATGGTGGGGTGTCCATGGTGGACGCCTCCCTTTTTTTAATTCTTTTCACTTTAAAGGAAGAAAACAAAGGAGAGGAGGGTGTGGGTGATATTCTGGTGTAGATACGGTGGTGGTGTATCGGTGGTGGTGCAGCAGCGGTGGTGCGGCGGCGGTGGTGTGTCGGTGGTGGTGCAGCGGCGGTGGTGTGGTGCACTGGTGTCCAATGGTGATGTGGAAGATGAGGGGAGGGAAAGTGAATGAAGAAGGGAGAAAATCTGAAAATAAAAAAATACTGTATATTATACGTATTTAGGGCATTAATAGGAAATTCTATGGCGTCGTTTAGCAAACTAATATATTATCAAAGGGAGTTTTTTTTTTGACGGGATTGTCAAAGAGAGTTTTTTTTGACGTGATTGTTGAAGGGAGTTTTGATTTCCTCTTTGCGTCGAAGTCAAAATTAATTCTCTACATACCGTTTACGTAGGACAGCACGTCGGAAAATTATTTTTTTAATTTTTGGCAAAACAAACCTCTACCTAAAGTAGCGGTTAATAATAAAACAAAATAGCAGTTTATTACTAGTAAATTGTCACTTGGTGAGGGTTCCTTTTGGTTACCTAACAGAACATAATATGCTCCTAATGAGAAATGGATTTAGCAACAGAAAATAATTTCTTTATAATTAAAAATAGACTTAGCAACGGAAAATAATCTGTTTCTAGTTAGAAATGGATTTAGCAACGAAAAATATTGTGTTTCTAATTAGAAATTGGAAATTTTAAGATTCGTCGCTAAAATAATTATATATGTTGTTATATGCAACTACCTAGTTTTGGTAGCTATATAACCGCTACCTTGAGTAACGATTTCATTAGCTTTCCCATTACTGACTAAAGTGACAGAATACATCGCGTAGAGTAGTGGTCATGTTTGATGAACTGCTACTCAATGTGACAATTTTCTTTTCTCTTAACCGCTACGAAATTTGCGGCTCATTATGGTTAACCGCAATCCTAAGTAGCGATTTTGCTTAAGTACAAAAAAAAATCAAAATTCTAACGAGTTGTCCTACGTGGACGATATGAAGGAAATTAATTTTAACTTCGGCGCTTAGAGAGAATTAAAACTCCCTTAGACAATATCCAAGGAAAAATATTCTTGTTTGTTTATATTCTTGATTTTACATGTTTCCATAATTTTGTTAAAAAAAACCTATCCCACCACCATTTATTCGCTTCTTAGAAAATTGTTTGTTTTGTTTATTCAACTCGAGGGTTGAACTAGTCATACATGTAATATTCTTTCATAATTATTCTTCATTATTTCTCCTAAAAACAACTTTTTCCACAATTTATTCAAAATAAGAAAATACGCTTGACATTCCTCTTAAATTTCATTTACTTTAATTCCCATGGAAAAATAGAATCAAGAACTCAGAGAGAGTAGATCTTCATAAATACTACTAGTTCTTCCACCCTTGCATAATGCACGGGAAGTTTTAATGTTCCAATTTATGGAACTTTATTAAATACATCAAGTTACATAAATTATAAACGTTTAAAATACGCAAATGCATGGAGCAATTCTCATCAATTCAATGAATTTTCGGTAATATTCCTCAACAAATTAAACATGTTCCCTTGCTCTAGCATCATAAACTCCCGAGCTTTCTTCTTTTTGAGGTAAGATGGGTAATACGTATCCCTCAAGAATTTCTTAAAGTTTTTCCACGCAAAGTTAGGCTGTTTTAGGAGGTTGTCCTTAGCTTGAGTTCACCAAAAGTGGGCATCCCCTGGAGGTAATAGCTTGCTAAGGGCACAATCTTTTCATCTCGACAGGTGAGGCTAAAGAAAATATTATCAAACTCTCCAATCCAATTTTCCAATTCTTCTGGCCACCCTTTCGCATTCACTACTGGTGAGTTCCTACGGGAAACCTTTTCAGATAATCCCTCATCCCGGCTATGCACTTGGGATAGATTAGGTGTGATCTGCATTAAGTTACGAATTGATTGCTCGACATTCAGAGAGGTTTCAGGCGTGTCGGCCTGACGAAACCCTTCTGCGCCGAAAAATGACACAACGGTTGTTTCAGTGACATACACATAGTCGTTTATTCATATAACTATTACACATTTGCACGTTCATATAACACATTCTTATTGCGAACAATCATTACATCTTTATGGACTTACAATATAAACATATCAAATAAGACATTGCATCTAATAATAAAAGGATTAAATAGTGCATTATTATTGAAAATGGAAAAATCATTGTTTCAAAGAAAACATAATATGAATAAAATAAAGGAATCGCAAATGCTAATTCTGCTACTTAGCATGCAAGCCTTACTAAAACTGAAATAAACAACTAAAATAATATTCTAATCTTAATTATACTTTCAAAAGAAACTAGGGACTATGATGGTGAGTTTTGTCATTTGAGTAAGGATTTTCTATTCCTTCTTTCATGTCGGCTTCGTCCTCAAAAGGCTCCTCATCCTCTATAGGTTCATCTTCCTCCATGGTTTCTTCCTCTTCTATGGGTTCTTCTTCTTCTTCTTCTTCTATGGACTCTTTTTCTTCTTCGTGGTCATTTTCCTCAATCGGATCCTCTTCATCAGGCTCATTTTCATTAGGATCTTCCTCTTCCTCATTTTCTAAGTCAAGAATAGGTGCAACATGATCTTCTCCAACCACTGCGATGAATGTCCTATTATTCTCTTCATCATTGAAAATGTAGGTAACAGTTCTAAGGTTTGACTCTATCTGGTGGTTCTCGGGTATGAACTCATTCCCAAAAGTCTGATATCTTGCTCTTTTTACAGCTCTAGATGTCGTTTGTGGATCAGTTTTAACTCTAGGGTTCTCAAAATTCACATCTACAACCTTAGTTCCCGAGCTTACTCCCACATGATAGGTTCCTCTAAGTGGAGGTGCTGAGGTAGAGGGCTCCCAACTTCTTTTCTCATGAATTCTCCTTTGATTTTCGTAGTATTTAAGGTTAGTGACGAAATGCCCTACAATAGGAAGGTATTGGTTCCACAAAGTGTGTTTGGCTGCGTTAAAACCCCTCATCTTCTAACCACAAATCCCCGTATCTATGGTGTACAAAAAGGTAGGGTTCTTCCTTAGGGACATATTGAAGCGTAAAATTTATTTCCTACAATTCCGTCCCTAGTCTCATATCTCCCTATAAGGTCATATATTCCACAAAAGATTTCATCTTATAGGCCCAGATGTCCCAGTCTTCCGCTATTCGGTGTTTCAGCAAGTATTACTTAGAACCTATGTCGTAAACCATCTGTGAATTAAAAGGAAGAAAAATAGATTAAGTTTTAGTGAAGTAAATGTTTTAAAATATATATATATAAGAGGTAAAACGATTATTTTAAATTTTAGAACTCCTTAACAAGTTCAAAATATTTTCAACGATGAAATGGTTATGTCTTAAAATATTCAAAACAAGGTTTTCGTTCAATACCTTTTGAAACATCTTTAGAACAACTATACCAATTTGAAATTAACTTAGTGCTCCTAAAAATACCACTATCTATGTACCTATCCTTGTACATCCTCCTAATATATTCATCTTCGAAGGTTTCAAAGAACCTTTCACAAATTCAATCAAATAACCAACAAAAAATTTATTTAATCAAAACATTTGATTCATTCCACAATATTTTTGCATACTTCCTATAAATATATTAGCCAAGTAAGGCAAGAAAGGGATTACAAATAATATCATTCATATGATTTAATGCATGTAAAAATAAGCTATATGCTCTATCCCATACTACCCATTTTAAAAATATTTTGAAACATCTTTGAAAATAGGAACTTTTGGCTCTGACAACCAGTTTTGTAACACCCCCAAAATCCATACAAGTCTAAACTACGTTGCATCAACTTTGATAGTGTTACCGCCGCGGTGAAACGCAATGCTTATTTGAAAATAAAACATTAACTTACTCTTTATTATGAAAACTATATTGCAGCGAAAATAAAATGTTAACTTAACTACAACTCGAGAATCACCATTGACCCCTTTATTCAAACCATTAACTAATTAAGTAAATTATAAATAAACTCTAGAAGGTTTAAAAGTTCATAAACCAAAGAGTATCCCCTTTATTCCCGAACTCATACAACATCATTAGCATACCTAATCTATCTGCTCCCCATTGAAGTATTAATGGTTCATCACAGGTCAACAAGAATTAATAACCAATTAGCTATGTTGAGTACATACATAATCAGTTTAATAATACACTAAGCATAATCAGAATAATAATACTCATTCCTAAACATGATATTACAATAATATTACATTTCATTTTATTAATTTTACGAACGGGCTCTATCAATCATCTTTCTAGAATCATACGAGCTACTTAATCCTTAATAGACAACTCGATCTAGATGGAATATAAATGTGGTTTCATTCCGCTTCACACCCATCACCTTAATATGCATACCCCCAAGATTGTACGGAACCTTCCGCCTACTTGAGTTATCAAAATTTATACGAACTCTACTATCGTCATAATAGGCTTGCTTAGGAGTGTAGAGCATGTCCCACAACCCCCCCCCCCCCCCCCCCCCCGTGGTTTACTACTTGTAGGGGATTCCAACTACAAGTTTATCGCCAACCATCCTTCTTAGTAATACTCATTTATACAACATTAAGCACATGATTATTTTATTTTCCTTCTTAGGTACATTGTTATAGCCTTTAGTTAGGCGACCTCTTGTAACTTTCTTACTACAACAATTAATCATAAGATTCCAATCCAATTCTCATTGCATGCTTGTGATACGATAGAATTATGCGCAACAATAATAATTCGTTCCAACTCACAAGTCTTACAACAAGGAAATACATACAAATTTTCCAATTGATTTCATGTTAGCAAACAATCTAATCAATCATAACCATACAAATGTTCCTTATCATGATTCTAGGTTCCAATGAAACAATTCATAATGTAAACATGATACTAACATATCTAATTAAACTAATACGCGTATGTACCTTGTAACAGAGAATTTTCGTTGTCTAACTTAAAATGTTCCGCTTATGAAATTGGGACCTAATCGAATAATAAAGGTATTTCAGTGTTGAGTCTTTGGTAATATTAATAAATAGAAATCGGCTTATTTAACTATATAAAACATGGGGTTTCGAATTATAAAAATAATCGTTCTTGTTGTTTAAACTTTCTTTTCATAATCTTTATTGAAACTAAACATATTTAGGAACTAGTAATAAGGTGTTTAAATGTGATTTCTTTTTAACTTATATTATATCATAAAAACAAAACTTAAACAACTATACATAAGTATTATAAAATCAGAATTAAAAAATAAAATAATCACAAGAACTAATAATACAATTCTAAACCTGATTTCTTTGAACTTATACTATACTTTATTTATAATACAAACTTAATACAAGATATATATAAGAATTACAAAATCAGGATTTACAATTAAATTAAAGTAGAAAAGAAAGAATTTTATTTATACCGGACTGACTCACCGGCAACAACCACCATCGATGCGCGAAACTCCGACTGCAGCAGTAGCCACACACACAACACACACACTGCACGACAACACACAACACACAAGCTTCACACATCCTCGACGCGCATCCTCGACTAGCCGCACGCTTGAAGCCTTGACTCACACAACAGACTCGAGTCACACACAATGCTCACACAACACCCTCGAGCCACACACATCGCTCACACACTCGTCGACCCACGAACGACTCGACAGCAGCGCCGACGAGTCAACACACCCTCGCTCACCTAGCACGACATACCCTTGCTCACCTCGCACAACATCGCTCGCACACCACACTCGACTCGACTCACAGCAGAAAGCCTCACACCAGACTCTTGACTCCCACACCCTAAGGTCAATGAAGATGACTTAGGGGATGGGAGAAGAGAAGTAGTGCAGCAGGATAGAAGAAGAGTGACGGTGGAGAAGAAGAGAGGAGAGAGAAGTTTCTTTGGGGAAGGAAGAAAATGGCTGGTTACGAAAAGTTAGGGTTTTATTTCTTTTTTTTCCCTCTTATTTATAGCATGTGAAACTTATGTTCACTAGGACTTGTTTTTCAAATCGAATTCTTATTTCTTATTTTATTGATTTGGAAAAATGAAACAAAATCGAATTATAATATAATTAGGTACAAATAGTAGGTTGTATAGTTAAATTATAATTGTAGGCTTAACCAAACTATATTTTTCAGTGAATAATATTATTCATTTAATAAAAATACATTCAACTGTATTTTTTATATTTTCTTATTTATTAAAAATAACTCCCAGAAATACAAAGTATTACAATTGGTTATGAACAGGTGTTGTTCGGCGTCACATATTAACTTGTAATGTATATTTGGAGTATGAGAAAAGGTATGTCTTATTCTCACTTTTTTTCAGCTTTTTATTGAGTCATATTTTAGAAATTAGAACCTATATCCGAAGTTTATTGTTCGAGGATGAACCTTATTTATCCCCCTTTTCTCCTTAGTTGAAGATGATTGTTTGAGGAATTAGTATGGGGATTGTAGCCCCCTTTGGGATCATGGTGCTCGTTTTGTTGAATTGTTTTTGGCCGTAATTTCTTGCTTCATGCTTAAAATTGGTGAATTTAGTTAGTTATTGATATTTGTCGGATTTCTTGGCCTTATATGCATCTAAGTGATTGTTTTAGGGCTTTAATTGTTTGATTCATGATTAAGTGATTGTTTTTTTGGACTTCAATTGCTTGACCATCTATCTAAAACTATATACAATTCTAAAATTAATTATATTACATTGAAACTAAAAATCCAGTCTTTCAAGCTAAAAAAACAAATAGTTGTTTTTTGAGCTCAAACAACTAAAAAAAATGTAATGTGACAATCATACTCATAATTGTAACTGGTTGTCTTAAAAGTAATTAGGAAGGATACGTGCTTATGATATATACAGCTTGAAGATAAAACACTGAGATAATAAATATGAGTTTGTATTGAGAAGAAAAAAGTTGGAGATATTGAAAAATATGGTGTTCTTAGTACTTAGTACCATCATCCTGCTGTGATTTGCTAGTTTTACTATAGCGGATTTTTCATGAGGTACCCCTGAGGTTTAACGAAATGCACCAGGTACCCTCGTTGTTTGAAAAAATGCACCAAATGCCCCTGAGGTTTGACTAAATTGCACCAAATGCCATTAATGATGAACGGTATTAGTGTGCCGTTAGTGCAAGTTTCTTATGCGCCGTATACCCTTGAAGTATAAGATAAATGAATGAAAATGGTAATAACGACTAGTTTCTAAAAAAAAAAAATCAAAACTAGCCGTTGGGAGATATTTTTGGGGTTATTTAAAGAACATCAGAACCTATTTGATGCACTCTTCAAACTCTTATGCCTACTTTGCCTCTTACACTACAATGAACTCACAATCCTACACTTGCTCTTCAAATTTTCAACGGCTTTTTCACCATATACCCCTAACAAATTTTTTTTGTATCGTATACCCTTTCACCTTTCCAAATTCACCATATACCCTTCACTTTTAGAAAAATACATCAACTTACCCTTAATGACTAACGGCGTTAAACTCCGTTAGTCATTAACGCCTGATCACCCTCTAACCCTAATTAACTAACCTAAGCTAACCCTAACTCTAACACTAATACCCTTACCCTAATACCCTTACCCTATACCTTATACCCTAACCCCATACCTTATACCCTAACCCCCACCTCCCCCCACCCCCACCATTACAGGTCCCCTCCCCACCACCCTCGAAGCCCCCCTCCCCCCTTCTTCCACCCGCAGCACCGCAACCCCCTCCTCCGAAGCCCCCTTCCCCCTTCGTGCAGCATCGCAATCGGTGGCTCCCGGAGTGCCGGATGAAATCGAGAGAAGGAGAGGGGGAGTTGCGCTGCGGGTGGCGGAAGGGGGGAGGGGGAGCTGTGAGGAAAAGGAAGGGGGAGGGGGAGGGGGAGGGGGAGGGGTGATGCGTGGTGGGGGATGGCATAAGGGGGGAGGGGGCTGTGTGGTGGGGGATGGCGGAAGGGGACAGGTCCGAAAATACGGTGGGGTCTGAAAATCCGGTAGGGTAGTGGGTGCGAAAATCCGGTCAGGTGGTGATGGGTCAGGTGGTGATGGGTCAGGTGGTGGGTGCGAAAATTCGGTTAGGTGGTGGTGATGGTTGGGGCTAGGGTGGGTTAGGGTTAGGGTGGGTGGGTGGGTTAGGGGCTGGGGATGGGGTAGTGGGCTGGGAGTGGGTAGGGGCTAATGGGATTTTTGAGTTAGGTTTTTTTATTAGTTAGGTTTAGGATAATTAATTAGGATTTAAGGGGAGATTAGGGGTTAATGACTAATGGAAGTTTAACACCGTTAGTCAAAAGGGCAAGTTGATGTATTTTTCGAAAAGTGAAGGGTATATGGTGAATTTGGAAAGTTGAAAGGGTATATGGTGCAAAAAAATAATTCAGGGATATATGGTGAAAAAACCGAATTTTCAATCCTCCTACATTAGAGTGCAAACACAAGACTTGCTTGCAAATGTAGAAGAATATTTGCGATTAGGAGCTCGGAATTATCATTAAATACGCAACGATTGTACTACAAGTGTGATGTGTGTAACAAATTTAGGTGGTGTAGTGGTTATGCTGAGCAACACAATGAGGATAGGCAATGGGATGATATACTTGAAGAAGAAGAAGAAGAAGAAGAAGAAGAAGAAGAAGAAGAAGAAGAAGAAGAAGAAGAAGAAGAAGAAGAAGAAGAGGAAGAAGAAGAAGAAGACGAAGAAGAAAAGAAGAAGAGGAAGAAGAAGAAGAAGAAGAAGTGGGAAATAATGCAAAGTTGCTGGAGGAAATGATGGAATCGAAGAAAAAAAATCAAGCAACAACACAAGTGTTTGCAAGCGGCCATCAAAATAAGAATTATCATGTTTCTTTTACTAGTATTTGTAATGAAGAACTGAAATGGGAACTAAATTAATCAAATGCATCTAAATTTCATTAAATAAAATGTGACTTGTATGATTCACCAAAAATAGTAGGTTTACATTGTCCAAAAAACAGTAGCTTCACATCACCAAAAAAATTGATGTTCACAACATTTCCAAAAATTTTAGCTTTTGTCAACTACTAATTAACCCATGACAATTGCATTTAGAGAGTTGCAAAATATGAAATTAAAATAAAAAAATCCACTGAAATGAGAGTACAAGACTTAAGGGTTGTTCTTGCTCTTCTTAGCCTTAGATGCACCCTTAGATGTTGTTGCAGGTCTTTTCTTTCCCTTTTGTGAGCTGCTGGGCCTGCTGCCAAACACATTTGTGGGTTGGTATTGTGATGTTGAAGGACCACTAGCAGCAACAACATCTTCTTTCTTTTGTTTGGCAGTGGCTCCTCCTTTGCATGTTCTAGAATTATGGCCAACCTCCTTGTAGTGACCACACTTGGCAGTGCTGCTCCTTTTTCCTCTTTTCTTCTCACATCTCCCTCTCTTCCTCTGCTTAGCTGGCCTCCCAGTAGTTCTTTGGAAATGGGGGGGGGGGGTAAAATTTTAGGAAGTTCAATCAAGGGCCACTGGGTTGAATCATGCATTGGGTGCATGTGGTTTGAGTAGGTTCTTTTGTAGGCTGCCCTTTGTAGTAGGTAGAGACAAAGTCATTAGGCTCCAATCTTTGATCAAAAATAGCCCTAAGCCCGTGTTTACATGGAATATCAGTCCCCTACCACTTCCCACAACCACATTTCCTATGCTCTAGGTTAATGGGGAATGCACATGGTCTTCCTACCTACTAAAACTCACCCCCACCTGCTTGTACCAAGTGACAAAACCTAGCTTCATTAGATCTCTGATTCAAGATCCTTGTGGCATAATCAGTCAAGGCATCAGGGTTCATGCCAATTGCTTTGTCAAACCTGGACCCAATTCTTTTCATGCACCAATAACTTATAGCTACAATGAAATATCATAGAAATTAAATGACTGAAACTAAACATATTTGCAAATAAATTAGGCCACAATGGGGTGGGTAACATTACCTTCCAATAAAGATATGACAGGCAGGTCTCTAAATGATTTTGTGCATGCATTAAAGGACTCCACAAAGTTGGTTGTGTTGTGATCACTGTTAGTCTAGTATAAACATTAGATCAAATACAAGAGGGAGGGGGGGGTGAATTGTAGTTGGGGAGATTTTCAAACTTTTTTGCGGATAAACTAATTTGAAAGCTAATAAAGAGAAGTAGTAATAAGGAAGAACACACGAAGATCCTTTTAACAAGGTTCTCTTCCTCAATTATTTAGAAAGAAACCTTGCTCTTTTATTTAGAATAGTTATTACTACTTATTATAAATCAATTCTCACTTAGTTCCTCTAGGAACCTGTTCCTAGTCACCTTGTTCCCCCTAAACACGTGACTTTCCTCACTAGAACTCTTCTCTTTCTCTCTTCACTTTCTATTTCTCTTTTCTCTTTCTTGAATACAAGCAAGATTTTTGTTCTCTCAACCCACAATTGGAAAAGTATTACAATAATTGCTTGAAGAGTAATAACTGAAAATAAACTTTCACATAAAATATTAATAAATCTAGAAAATGTTAGTTTATTTTAGTTCATTGTTGAGCTATATATAGAAGACCACAACAGCTCCTATTTTTGCTCCATTAAGCAGACATGGGTGTTAGAAGTGGCCCATGATCTAACCATTGTTGAAGCCACATTATCCACAATCTTCTCCAACTAAATTTGCGCACAACTCCACGCATAATTATCCATCTTTCAATGTTTAGCGTGAGCATTTTGTTGAGGCTGGATAAATGGAAGTTTGTTAGATCTCCCTAGATTCTAGGAGCTGACTGGTCAGTTGGTTTCCAGTCTCCCTAGAACTTAGGAACATCTGCTCGTTTTTTATGCGCTTCCTCCTTTGTAGCTTAGTTTGTTATACCTTGTTATTTCCATATTTTTTAGCGTGTAATCTACACGCGGGCAACAAGGATATACTCTCTCTAATATCATGGAGATATAAATAATTTTCCATGTTATTAGGTTAGCAACTTATAACATACAATATTTCGAACATAGGAAGTAATTTATTTAAATAACTTGACTAGGTTAAACTCATAATCGTTTCTCCACAAGTTATAATTAAATAAATTACACTCAAGGCAATATAAATTTAATTCGAAGTTACATAATTAATTTCCTAGACTCAACTTATTTTCTTAGACTCAATAACATTATTTGTCATTATTAAAACCGTGAATACAACAATATTACCCTTTTTTGATGATTGCAAATAATTGGCAAAAATTAAGAAAAGAAAAAGAAAGAAATAAGAAATTATGAAATTAATTATGTGAAAATGCTAAGACACAAAAAAATTTAAGTTAAGACTCTAAGACACACACACTAAACTGACTAGGAACAGAGACAAAGACCATCAAGAAAAGCAGTAGAGACTAAGGAATGTTTCAGAAATATTTTTCAAGGGCCAATACATCTTCCCCCTTTTGTCATCATCAAAACTAAGAAGTGAAACCTGCAGCACTAGTAGAGTCAACAATCTTAAAAAATTCTTAAAAAGCCACGAATGGCTGGTTCGTCATCCTCGTTACCATCTACTTACAAAGAGTTTAATGAATATTATGCTTTAATATATGACATTGAGTATGACTTTGATATTCTTAAGTGGTGGAAACAACATTTTGGTCTCGGTGATTTCCCTATATTAGATAGGATTGTAAGGGAAATTCTTGCGGTCACTGCTTCAATAATTGCTTCCGGATCAGCTTTTAGTGCAGGTAGACGAGTTCTCAATGAAACAAGATCTCGACTATCCCCCGAAAGCATTGAGATATGTGTGTGCAAAAAGGATTGGGATCAAGCAGAGAAGAGAACACAAGGTATGAAGATAGAGGACGATGATGAGGATGACCCCTAGATACAAATGACATCCGAATCTAGATCAAATGATGGAACAAGTACCTCTCAGCCCATTGCCATTGACGGTGAAGGCAACGACATTCCTTGATTTGTGAAACCAGGTGCGTATGAGAACTACTTGTGGCTTTGGTTCCTTCGGGATATGTAGGCAGCTTATTTTTAATCTCTTTTATTTAATTGTGAAATCGAATTAAAGTTTTCGAAAGTAAGTTCAAGTCCACCCCCTCCCCAACCAACAAATCAACCATTATGTGATCCGTAAAACCAATTACGCATGAGAACTACGTGTGACTTTGATTCCTTCGGAATATGTAGGCGCTTATTTTTAATCTCTTTAATTTAATTGTGATATTAAATTAAAGTTTTTAAAAGTAAGTTCAAGTCCACCCCACCCACCCCTAGAAAATCAATATACATTTAATAATAAGAACTACGTTGGCTTTGATTCCTTATCAATTTAGGATACGTAGGCATCTTGATTTTATATAAATTAAGAGCAAGCCATGAAATTTAGAATTAAAATCAATGTTATGACATATGAACTTTGAATATTTATATTTGTTTCTATTTAAATTATTATGAAAGTGAAAATTATATGGTCAATTATGAATTTTGAATATTTACAATTATTTTTGATCTAATTTAGTATTAAAGTATACATTGTAAGATGTAATAATAAATAAATAAAACTAGTTATGATAAAATAAAATACTAATGATCATGAACATCATGTGACGTTGTGAATTGTCTAATTTTATTATAACTATGAATATATTCAAAAGTTATTCAATTTGTGACTTTGTGTACAAGTTCCTCCCCTCATGGGCCTCATGCCCTTATTGGTGAAAAAATTTGATTATGCACCCAAAATCCCAAATTTAAATCCTCACAGTCAGAGACCTGCACACACCAAATTTAATCCAAAAGTAAATACTTCTAATAAACCTGGACCTGCATACACCAAGTAATAAGATTAGTAGCCCATCACTTATGCCTTCTGGTCTACTACTCTACTGGAACAAACCTGGCTGTAAAATCCACGTTTTATCCATTGTCGACGAATTAAATCCCATAATTAAGGCCAAAAGATATGTAATCTTTGAATCTCTTCATACTGAAATAAATGAAATGTTTGGAAACATGGGAAAATTACACCATCAAGCTCCTGATGGAGAATCAGAGGTGATTCATCATCTCTTCTTTTTTTCCTTGTTAATTGATAAAGATGTATGTTTACATGTTGATTGATGGAGTTAGAGAAGTCTAGAACTCTAGATCTGAAATGGGCTATACTCGTTGGGGTTTTTTTTTTTAAGAAGGATGAGACTAGAGACAAGAGAGGAATCAGACTTCACCCATTTTATGCTCATGGAAATTTAGCTCACTTTATTAAAGGTAAATTATTTCTCTGTTGTTTTACTTCAATTGCAGCTGATATTGTTGTTTGGTGTTTTTGATGAACTGGGTTATTTTTATTTTCTTGTTTGGTTGAAGAATTGTTTATTTTCTTGATGATTTTTCCTTATCTTCAATCATTTGCGTTGGATATCTATGAAAATGTTTTGTACAGTATTGATGAAGAGTTCTTGGTCTTAAACCTTCATTGTTGTAGATATTCATAAAATTTAAAAATCCTAATTTTGGGTTTCATTTATAATCTTGTTTGTTAGTGTTAGTTAATTGGTAATCTTGTTTTGGTTGGAATTTTTGTTTAAAATGTCCTATGTTAATATTTTGCATTTGATTGTGTTTTGGTTTTAAATTGACTTTACTTATGCAGCAGATTATAGCCTGCTCAATGTTTGGTATAAAAGGTTATTGAATATAGGAATATAATCCTTTAGAAAATTAATGATTTATCTTAGGTGCTAAGAAAAAAAGGGATTGTCTTCATCAGAGGAAAGAGAAATTTGTGGAGGCAGAACCAGGCAACCACCCACCAAGCCCTCGCTCAACCCGTCCAACCCGCCTGAACCGCTCCTAGCTGTGAAACCCGTCAGCCCAACCAAGACCGTTCCACAAACCATCACAAACCTGTCCAGACCGACGTGGGCCGACCTCCTTGGACCACCAACCCAGCCCGTCTATTTTGCGGTTCGGTCTTGGGCCCCGCCCCTTTAGCCCAGCCCGCCTAAACCCGGAACCCAACCCACCCAGCCCGCACCCCTCGTCACCTCTAATTTTAACCATGCAGATAAAGCAACCCAGATTATACACTTTGAACTTCCCACTCAAATTTCCAGTCTTTAGATTATATAGATTTCCCCTAAAAAATTTATGCGATTTTTAGGGCTTATTTGGATGAGAGAGTTTGAAAAACAGAGGGTGTGAGTGAAGTGAAGAGGAAATACGAAAGATCATGGATTGGGGGATCATTTCGATGGCGCCAGTTCTGACTGATGGCATTTATGTAAATATGCACTAACGGCACACTAACGCCGGTCATCATTAATGGCATTTGGTGCAATTTAGTCAAACCTCAAGGGCATTTAGTGCATTTTTCAACCAACGAGGGTACCTGGTGCATTTCGTTAAACCTAAGGGGTACCTCATGAAAAAACCGTTACTATAGTCATTCTGGACTGATTACTTGACCTCTAAAAGTATTAATATGTCTCACATGCTTTGTTTCTCTTGCTTAATTCTCCTCGTTAAATTCATGCTTAATCACCCCTTTCAATTAATTCATGCTTTGGCAATAATCAAAATTAAGTGTGACATTTTATTCCACGGAGAATTATGTTAAAATATAAAATTTTTATTATTTTTACACTCACATGATCCGAGTTCGATTTCCACCCCTGGCTGCCACATCAACCATCCACCACATGTACCTCCTTCCCCACCTACAGTGATGGAATTCCCTCTCAACCTGCTGCCTACACTCCCCCTGCTGCTGTATAGTCCCCCACATACTACCATAGTCCTCCCTACAACCCCTCCACACCCCACTCCCACAACCCCTACACACACACACCTCTCATAGCCTACGTACATTCAGCCCCCTCCCCCCACCTATTGATGTAGCCCTCCATCCCCTACACAGCCCTTGAACCCCACTCCCATGCACAGACCCCCGCTGTTGCACACCCCCTGCACCCCTCCCGCAACCCCTCTACACACCCCACCTCCCATGCATAGACCCCTGTTGTTGCACACCCCCTGCACCCCTCCCACAACCCCTTTACACACCCCATCTCCCATGTACATACTCCTTGCTCCACAGACCCCCCCCCACCCCTACACAGCCCCTGCACACCACCCTCATGCAGAGACCCAAAACCAAATAAAAAAGTTTTTTTTATAGAAATATTGATTGCAGCCCAACATGTGCCAATTCGGACCAAATCGGAAAAATTCAGGTCCAGATCGGACCGGAAAAATTACGGTCCGGTCCAGGTCCAATTTTTTTCAGATTCAGGTCCACCGGTCCAGCTAGTTTCGGTCTTGGACTGGTGAACACTCTTACATTCCTTGTTGTATCTCGTCTTCATAACATGTAACTCATCAATATTTTCTTTATATTTGTATGAATAAAATGAATTGCAAGGAAAAGTGTTACGTGTATATATATGTAACTGTTTTTGGATCATTTAGTACTCAAAAATGCAAAAAAATAAATATTTTTTAATTTTTTTGGGTACAAGGGTTGCGGTCAGGGGAAAAACCGCATCCCTTGGTGGGTCAAAGACTGCGGTTAAGGGCCAAAACCACAACCCTTAACTCGCCAAGGGTTATGGTTTTTCCCCTTAACCCACCAAGGGTTAGGGTTAAAAATCGCATCCCTTCTCAGATGCCAAGGGCTACTAGTCCAAGTGTTACAGTCAAAAAAAGCAGCCCTTGGGCCCGTTTTCACCGCAACTCTTGGGCTTTTTTCCTTTAGTGACTGTACAGAGAAAAAATATATAAATTAATTTCAAGCGGGCAAGTAGTAATATGCGATGTGGATAAAGTACCTAAAAAATTAATCATCTAACAAATTTGAATAACCGTTAACCAAGAATCAATCCAACTTAACAGAATATGTATTTTACATATTCACGATAAATAATCACAAATTAAATAACAGATTATGCATTGAAATTTTTTGTCCATATAAAAACATATGTATGAAAAAAAATAATAAGTATTTTGTAGATTAGGACGAAAGTTACAATGAACAAATAGAGTTCATCAAGTACTAAAAATCGTATTCAACCAATTTAATTTGCAAAATATAACTAATTAATTAATTCACATAGATATGATACTTACAATTCCAAAACGAAGGAGTCCGGCAGAATTCTTGCATTGAAGACAATGTCCAAAGAAGATTATAGCATTAATATCCAAATAACAAACTCTATTGATCAAGCTCTCTATGGACACCCTATGCATAACCTATTCTTCATTTGAAATTTCTTTGAGAAGCTTGCAACTAATCAAGAAATAAAACAAAATTATTATAATGAAATTTGTGCCAAATAAATACGAAACTCAATGACTAAATATATAAAATAATACCTTAGTTTGCAGTTGAATAAATCTAGTGGGGATTGAGAAGCTACACTGCCGAGTATAGTCGTTGTTACCGTCAAATGAATTTTTTCTTCCTATACGCCTTATTTTCATTGTTGGATTATCTTGAATTTTTTTCCATGTCTGAGGTTATTTTTCCAAAGTAATTGTGTGGAAAATGTATTAGTGTGTGATTCCATAAGGTACAATTTGGATTTTATAGTTTAGGTTAAATCGTTTTTTTTTTCAAAATTATAAAAAACGACCATAATTAGTTGGATGAAAAATGCAATAATCAATATGGAAACTAACCTAATGTAAAAATGTAAAGTTAGAATGTAATATACATATATTACGTGAGGTATATTAGGTGAACCTAGGTAAAGATTCAATTGATATCTAAATATCAATAAAAAAAATTCATTAAAATTATACTTGGAATGAAACTTAGGTCATGAAAAAAACTCACATAATGTCGAAAAATCATTAATAGATTGTAAGTGCTCCAATTTACATGCAAAAAAAATCGGACAGACCAATGATCATTCTATTTCAAACATAATTTTTTAAATGCGTATAAAAAGAAAAACAAGACATATAGATTATGATATTGAAGAACAAATATAATTCTTTAAAAAATCAAACATAACAATGGTGATTTTGTTATTTTATTATTAAAATAATAGATTAATATACAATCGTCATTATGTATTACAATTAGTTTTTAGAAAGATTTAATTTACTTAATACTTTTCGTTAACCATGATATCACATGATCCCTAAAATTTATGGAATAAATTTATGGAATATAAAAAGTTCTTAGTTTTTTGTTTTTTGTTTTTATGCGCTATCATAGAAGCATAATTAATCATAGAATGGTAATTTGGAATTAAATTTGTAATTTATCATTTCGTTTTTTTGGAGTATATTGCATTTTTTAATTGCCAATAAAAATTATAAATTAGAAAAGCTAAAACTAATAACAAAGTCGAGTAACCAAGGGACAAAATACTAGCAATGTTTTAAACTAAATGAAACATATTTTCATTATTGATAATAGCCATTAAACATTACATAATAACACCACAAAAAAATGTACTCATAACTTGTAAAAGTTACATAACGAGAAGGCTAATTTGCCAATTTCTTATATTACTTCTTCAAAAAAGCATCCCAATTCTCAATCACTCATTTTGCTAATTTGGTAGAAAGCTAAATTTGATTACATACTTTATTTGAATAATGTAAGGTGTTGTTTCCTTACCTTCTTCTTTTTCTAGCTTATCTAACTTATAAATTTTCTCATAGAAAACTGACCACATTTCCAACACTTCGAAAGTAACCTCATTAATTTTGTTGATATGCTCAAAAAAATTTGGATCCATTCAAAAGGTTGAGTATTTTTTTGAGAATTAAAAGTTGACGAAAGGATAAAAGAGTGGAGATGTGAATATACAAAGACACAATGAGGATCAATATATAGCAAAATTCGCATCACAATAATTTATTGAAGTAGGTGGTAGTTTAACATTGAATTTATGATAAAGTAATAAATCATTTTAACTTCATTTAAAAAAAATTTAAAAGTTAATGCAATAGTCATTGTCCACGTCAGAGAAATAAATTGACAATGTAGTTATTGTTGAGATGTAAATGTGCGTAAGTTAGTAATAACGTAATTGACAGTTTCTTAATTATACTACCTTTGTATTTATTTTAGTTGCACCATTTACTTTTTCACATTTGACGAGACGCTTCTCTGAACGTTAATATCTCTTATTGGGTGTAAGTAATAATTATAAAAATTTGATATTCAAAATCCACGCATTGAGACAAATCTAACAAGACCCCACTTCACTATGTTTCTTCTTATATAATGATGCGAGATAGTTTAACAAAGTTTGCTGATAAATAGTGCCACAAAAGCAAATGGTGTAACTAAAAAAAAATAAGGAGGTAGTATTACATAAATTGGCCAATATATTATAATCATTTAAATTCTGGTTGGTTGCATAAGAAAAATTACGCAAATAAAAGTAAATAAAAAATTGTAAATATACACAAATATAGGAGTAATATGTAAATATATTCGGCCATAATTTTAACATATTAATTATAATAAGATCAATTCAAGTATTCCAAGTTAACTAAAGAATTTAATTAAATGAAACAACCACAAAATATGCGGTTGTTCATAAAACTCATAATAACAAAAATGGATACTTAAACATAACATAAAAAAGTAAATTTCAACATAATAATCACTTGCTAGATAACGAGACAAAACAATGTTTTTAAGCTGTAGAACATCTCCATCATTCAAATCAATATCGTCAAAATAATCATTACATACTTTATAAGCCCTTAGAGGAGTGCATTGGACTTCATATAAAATCATGTTCCAAAAATCAAAATATGGCCGAAAACCATCAATTGTAGTATTAACCTCTTCGACATCAGCTCATACCTCATTGTTTCTATTATTTTGATAAGTGGACATAGTAGATACATCATTGAAAAATACATGACCTTCACGAAAGAGGATTAGAACCATAGATTCAACACACAAAAAATAGAATAGTCCACTTTAGGAGGCCATATTTCTTTTGATAATAGGTGTATTTGTAATCTCTTAGGAGGAAGATGAATTATCTTGAGAGGGAGATGATGCTGACATTATGGATAAAACATTATACACGTTCACATTATGGATAAAACATCATACATCTTTTAGAGTGGTGTTTATTTAGGAAAAATTAACATGAATAATCCCAACTTTCACCTATATTCTCAAAATAATCTCAACTTTGTATTATACTAGAACAATCCTAACTTTTCAGAAGATCTTCTCAAAATAAACCAAATTATCATTTTTCTTGCCTACACTAATCCATTTTAGGTATATAATATGTTAAACATTAATAGTTCGGATTATTTTGAGAAAGTTCCATATGAAGTTGGGATTATTCTAAAATAATTCAAAGTTGAGATTTTTTTAAGAAGACTGGTAAAAGTTGGGATTATTCATGTCGATTTTTCCTATTTATAGTTCGTTGTAGCTAGGTACATACAATTGATAATTTCCACTAATTTTGAAAAAAAGGATCACTTACAATAAGTTTGATATAAAATCAAGGTGAATTGAAAATCGGATCTCATAATCTAACATACCGTTTTAAAATCAGTCAATTTCATCTAAAATGGCAACGATTTTTTAGTGATTGAAGCATACAAGGATTTTATATCATTAACTACCTAATTAGAAGATTTTGAACCTAAAATCACATAGATTTGCATTGATTTGGACGGATTTAGCCAAATCTTTTGAAATCGAACAACTTATTGCTACTTGTCCCTTCCTTATACCTTTTACACATAAGCAAAAAATTGGTGTTTAATTGACACATAGGATATCATTACCTTTCTTAAACGACACATAAGCAAATTTTTCTAGCTTATATAATATTATGAATAAGCAGATTGTTTATAAATGCGCATCAAATAAAGAAAGATTTAGGCTCTACTTTACATATTTATTAAGGAAGATTTTCAAAAAAAAAAAGACTACATTTTCAAATCATTTTTTCATAAATTACCTTTTACAGCAAAGTACTTTCAAAACATAACCACATAATGGCTTTAGTTAGGTTCTACTATTGGAACGAGGTTTCACTATCACATCCTATTTACTTGAGCACGTTAATAGAAGTTTCCTTCCCTTCCGAATGACCCACAACCTCGTCCTATCACAACTTTCCTCCCTCTCGAACGACCCACAACCTTTTTGTAGACCAACAACTATCCATTTGAGTTCGGTAACGTGCTAACATGAACAATACGTGATTGTAAAATCTCGTTTTAACTACCAATGTAGCTAAAATAGTGTATGTGGTAGTGTTTTGAAATAAGTTTACAATATTTTTTTTAGCAAGAAAGAAAACTAGGGAGGAACCCAATTAACAGACCACCCTAAAGCATCCTTGCGGATGATCTTGGAAAAAGCAATATCAGGGGATTCAAACCAATAACAAAGATTAGTTGTAGAATGACCACGATTCGCCATCCAATCAGCTTCATAGTTAGCTTCGCGAAACACATGCTGAATAGTATACGAATCAAACTTTCTAAGATCCTTTTCTACATCACTAATAAGAGCATTAATAGACCAAGGAATTTTCCAAATGCTTTTAATAGCTTGAATAACCGATAAATTATCACCGTCTATAATAATATTTTTTGCCCCCAAAAAAAGAGCTCCACGAATACCTTCTGTTAATCCCCACGCTTCAGCCACTAAAATCGAAAAATGCTTAGAAAGAGCATTAGCACCACTAAGCAACAAATTCCCCTCAAAATTTCAAATAACAAAGTCGTAAGTTGTACAACCATCTTGCAACTTAGAGCCATCAAAATTAAGCTTAACATAATGGACAGGAGGGGGGAGACCAAACAATGTTAGACCTCTGATTATTTTCCTTGTCTTTACGACATTGAAGATTACTAATATGCCCTAAATTATTAGGCATATTATTAGACTTTTCCAGCATATAAGTTTTGATTCGCTCCTAAAGAAACTGGAGATAAGACTTTTTGGTAGAAAATGATGTTATTTCTGGCATACCAAATGAACCACCAGGCAATGGCATAGAAATTAATATTTTTAAGCGCAGAATTGGACTTAAGATAGCAAACATAATCAACAAAGGAGTTAGAATTGTGAAAGTTAGGAAGAGGGGTAAACAACCATTTAGCATTAACCACTTCTATCACATCATGTCCAAACGGACAGTCAAGGAATAGGTGATGATCATCTTTCGAATGAAAATTGCAAAAAACACACTCAAGCGGAAGATAAATATGACTACTTTCTAATCTCTTTCTTGTGCGAAGACCATTTTGCAAAATTCTCCACAGAAAAAACTTAATCTTAGGAGGTATAGACAAGCCCAAATTCCATGCATAGCTCACTGGGTAGTAGAATTTAAACCATACCCTTGCAGGAAAGCAACTCCAGACTTAATCGAATATTCTCCATCTGCAGGTAGACTCCAAAAAACCTTATCTTCCAGACTATTAGAAGGAATAAAAACTTTAAGGATATCAATAACTACATTAGAAGGGATATACTGAAATAACAACTCTCTATTCTACTGACCAGAATTAGTGATAAAATAGCTCACTTTAAACTCCTCCGTTCCATCAACAGGCACACACTTTTGCTTAATAGGATAATTAAAAACCCAATTATTATTCCAAAAGGAAATAGACTCACCATTTCCAACCATTCATCTAAGCGCTTGCTTAAAAGGGGCACGTAAAGTCATAAGTTTTCGCCATTGTCAAGAAACATTAGCTTTAGTTTGATAAGAGAATAAGTTATCTTGTTTTAAATATTTATGCTGAACCAACTTAACCCATAGATTATCAGTCATCCTAATTATTTTCTAGAGAAGTTTAAACTGGAGAGCTTGGTTATTGATTTTTGCTTTTCTTAAACCTAAACCTCCAAAATTCTCGGGTTTTAAAATCCTATCCCACCCAATCAAATTGGGAGCTTTCGAAGACGAATCTTTATTCCATAAAAAATTCCTATAAGATTTTTCCAACGAGGATAGAATATGAGGCGGAAGGAAAAAAAATTTGCATCTGAAAATTAGCTTTAGAAGCCAGATCAGATTGAATTAAAATTGTTCTCCCTGCTTGAGATAGGGAATTAGCTCTCCATTTGGTAAGTTGAGTAGAAACCTTTTTCTGAATAGAACTAAAGGTGGCATTGGTAACTTTACTACTAATGATTGGGCACCCTAAATAATCACCTAAAGATAGAGAATCATCCGTCTGTAAGATGTGCTGAAAATCTTTCAGTAACACTAACGGGGTATTATCAGTACATTGAAAGGTAGAATTATGGAAATCGCATGCTGGCCTGACATTGAGCAAGTGTTATTCAGAATATATTCAATAGCTTGACAACTTTCTACTTTAGCTTTGGCAAATATCATAGTGTCATCTGCAAAAGTTAAAAAAGGAATATTAACTTGAGAATCCCCAGAGTGATCCCTATTAATGTTGACTCCGCAACACTAACCTGGAAGAGGTGTCTAGCTAGAATTTCAGCATAGAGAATGAAAATGTATGGAGACAAAGGATCCCCCTGCCGAATTCCTCGAGAAAGGGTAAGCATTTCGCCTGGGATCCCATTAATCAACACAGAAAAGGAGACCGTTGTAATACATTGCTTAATCCAGGTGATCCATTGCTCACAGAAACCCATTTTTCTAAATGTGGCTAAAATAAAGTTTCATTTAATCTGTCATAAGCTTTTTCCATATCTAGTTTAATAGCAATCCATCCATCCCTCCTTTCCTTTCTTATTTTTGAAGGAATGAAAAGCTTTATGAGCTAGCAGAATATTATCTTGAATCAAACGCTCAGCGACAAAAGCCTCCTAAAGTGGGTGGATAATTCTTCCTAGCACACCCTTCAATATATTAGCCATAATCTCAGAAATAATTTTATAGATGGTAGAACATAGACTTATTGGCCTAAAATGATTAGGATTAGTGCGGTTATCTATTATCAGAATTAAAGTGATAAAAGTGTGATTTATCTCTTTGAGAATTTTTCCAAAGTGGAAAAAGGCTTAAATTGCCCTAAACACTGAGTTGCCAACTAAGGACCAATATTTTTGAAAAAAGAAAAGGATGAAACCATCCGGTCCTGGAGCTTTGTCCGGAGCTAAATCAAAAAGGGCTGATTTAACCTCCTCCTTAGAAATAGTAGTACATAAATTGCCATTATCATCTTCTGAAATAATACTATCTAATAACGAGAGATTAGCCTCAATGTCAAGACCACACTCAGGGTTAGAAAGAAAATGCTTTTTAAAAGCATTCGTAAACACTCGGCCACAAGTTTAGGATGAGAAATTAAATTGTTAGAAGGGTCTTGAATTGAGGTAAAAAGATTGTGATTTCGTTTAATGGAGGCACAAGTATGATAGTATTAGCATCCCCTAATTTTAAATTATTAGATTTAGCTCTTATTTTCCAATAGGAATCTTGGAACTCAAGAAGTTTACTATGTTTACTTAGTATGAGACTTTGCTGTTGGATCAAAGAGGGGCTATTACACTTAACAATTAGCTGACATTGAATTAAACCTTTTTTTTTGCACTACCTCTAATTGTCTCTAATGTTGCCAAATCTAGTGGTCATCCATTTTTTAGCTAATGATTTTAACAACTTACACTTTCTTGTTAAATAATACATGTTGGATCCATGAAATCTTTGACACCAAGACTTTTTAATTATTACATCAAAATCTTTACGAGTGGTCCAGACTTTGTAAAATTTAAAGGGGGGAGATTTTCGACTACTATGATTTTGTATTTGTAATGAAATCGGACAGTGATCCGAAGAAGTGAAAGAGTGATGCGTTATTCTAGCATTGGGGAAAGCATTAATCCAACTGCGATTAGCTACCCCTTTATCTAGTCGTTCATTAATTTTGTTAAGACTATCTCGAGATTTACGCCAAGTGAAAGAATTGCCATGATAAGGTAGCTCTTTACAATCTATAGAGGAAAAGAAATGATTCATGCATGCTAAGCGAAAAAAACTAAAATCCCCCCCCCCCCTTATCTAAATGGGAAATATGTTCATTAAAATCACCCAATATAACAAAAGGACCATTAATATTCTTAAGAAATTAAATAAGTTCCTCCCAAAAAGCATGCTTTAGATTGTAATTAGGAGGAGCATAAATAAAAAAAAGGGTAAAGCTAAAATTTGATGCCATTAACATAAGAATACAAGCCCAAAAGCGAGAAGATTTAATAATAGAAGATATCTTAAACGGATTACAGTTTGATTCTTTCCAAAAAAATCCACATACCACCTGCTAAACCAAAAGAGGGGAGAAAATCATGATGAGAAAAGCCACAATGCCTTACACATCCTTCAGAAGGGGGGGGGGGTGTGGATACTTTAGTTTCGCAAAGCATCATGATACTCGCCTTATTTATATTACAAAAAGATTTGACTTCCTCCATTGCAAGAGGCCTCCTCGCATCTCGAATATTACAACTACTAAACAACATAATTAACAGGTGGTATTAAAAAAACAGGACTAAGCCCTACTCTTCTTCAGCTCAGAACTAGTTGAGTCTGTTTCTACCATTTCTTTTCTCCTTTTAGTAGAGCTAGAAGATGAGAAATGATCAGATAAGCTAGCCCCTTCAACCCCCATACTCTCAATTCGCTTGACTATAAAATGGTCAGAACAGATAGAGTGGAAAGAGTTCTCAGGCTGTGAGATATAATCCTCACCCATTTCATCATCAGCATGCTCTTCCATAATATAGTATCATCCTCAATATCAGACTGGCCATTTAATTCAGCGAAAAATTCATTACCTTTATCCTCATCAAAAAGGGCAGCAAGCAGAAGGTCACTTGCAAATAAATTCTCCGGATAAACAACATTAAGAGGGACTGGGCTGAGCATGGCTCCTTGAGACTAAGAAGGGGGGGGGGGATAGCTCTACCTTTCCTGGGGACACTAGAGGATGCACAACCACAGGAGAGGGACCACCCTAATTACTAGATTCATCATTAGAGGAAGGCACATCAACAACCAAATTATCATCAAGCACAATTCTACCTTTATCATTTTTATCGGAAAGAGAAATCATAGCTTTTCTTTAACACAGTTTGCACTTGTGGTTTATTAATCACCACACCTTTAGCTCCAACAGCCTTAGCAGCACCAGAAAAGACTCTTACATGAAATTTTTTAGGGCCAGCACCAAAGACATTACCTGAGGGACCAAACCTAGGTCTTGAAACATGCTTAAGCCTAGCCTCCACCACATTTGTTTGCTCAGCTGTGGTGGAAGGCATTGCTTGTCTATTAACATTGCCCAAGAATTCAGCTAACTAGTTTTTTTTTAGGGTTTTGCAACAGTAAAAATTTTCTTTTTTGGGAGGAGATCAGCACAAAAATCAATCACATGGTCATCACTGCCAACAGAATGAGCAGCCCATACAAAATCTTCATACCAGATTAAGTAACCACAATCAACACTACCAACATGTTTAATTTCAGCATATTCAACAAGGGGAACAGTAATATCAACCCTTATACATGCACGTGCAAATCTTATTTTATGCCTCAATAAGGATCTAAAATCAAGCTTTATCGAAGAGCCAACAAAATTTGCAGCCAAGAGATTTGCAACAGATTCAAAATTAAGCAATTCAGTATGAAAACGAGGGATTCTTACCCACAGTTCAACCCACTTATTCTCTTCCAAGAAGGGATCAAAGTGCACCCTCCAAGGATAAATGACAAACAGCTCACCCATAACATGCCATTACCTTTCAAACCAAACAAGAAAGAGATCACCAGGATTGGCAAATCTTATGAGAACCCAATGGTTACCCATATCAAGATACTCAACATCACCTTTATAGAAATTCCAATCAGCCCTAGTTCTGGAAATGATAGTTTTCATATCAACAAGCTCACCCAACATTTTACCCACAAGACAAGACTGAGACAGATCTACTATATCTTGTTGGACTTGAGGTAAGTCATCTAATAGTAGAGCCTCGGGAAAAGAGGGGGGACCAGGTGGGTCATGGGTAACAACATGTAAACAATCTTTACCAGTTTCAGAGGAAGGAATAACAACATTAGGGTTTGGACTAATCCCCGCAGAATAACCTTATCAGATGGATTTTTCAGAACAACATCCTTTAAAAGAAGGAGAGGTTACCATCTTAACAAAGCATACCAATACTAAGCAAAATATGAGGAATTGAAGGCAGCATAAAGCAAATTTAGCATGAGACTTTATGAAAATTGA